>NW_020290692.1:0-5291 GCF_003184585.1 Aspergillus saccharolyticus JOP 1030-1
TGATATGTTGATTAAATTGGTGTTCTGTTGGTGTGACGCTCGGATCACTGAGGTGTTGTGAGGTCCGAGGTCACGTGACCTCGTGATATCGTACACCCCCCATGACCGAGGACGTCAGACACCAAGTTACGTACAAACAAGGAAGACGTGAGGCTGCTCGCGTTTCCGAAATAGGAAGGAGATGTAGTGTAGATACAGAGAAATTAGATTACATGGTCCACCATACCGAGCTGGTTGATGAAGCGGGCGTACGCCACGCGTTCAAGCGGTTTCGTGAGACCGTCGGCGGCCTGCTTAGTCGTGCTGATATAGACGAATTCGACGTTTTTCGCACGTACTTCGCGCCGTATAAAGTGCCACTTGATGGATATGTGCTTCGTTCTCGCGTGGAACTCAGGATTTTTAGCAAGGGCTATGGCGGATTGATTATCTGCGCGGATTACAGTGGGCTTGGTCATCAGCACCGGCGTGGCCTTGAAACGCTGGATATCGAGTTCGGTGAAGAGTAGTTGAAGCCAGAGAAGTTCCTGAGTAGCGACGGCCTGAGCAATATACTCACTCTCGGTGGAAGATAGTGCGATAGCGGTTTGACGTTTAGAACTCCATGACACAGGACCGCCAGCGAGTTGGAAAACGTATCCTGACGTCGAGTTAGCATTAAGTGAGTATGGACCCGCCCATTCAGCATCACAGTAGCCAATAAGGCCAGGACCTCCACGGCGATAGAACGGATGACGGTCCAGTGACCCAGCGAGATAACGCCAGACGAGAGTCATGGCTTGGACATGAGGCTTATCAGGGTTCGCGGCGAAGGACGACAGCTTGCTGGTTGCGTACGCGATATCCGGGCGTGTGTTAAACATGATCCAGATAAGTGCACCGTTGCGTTCCTGATATAACTTAACGTCGTCAGGGTGCGCGGTTCCTGTGTATTTCGGCAAAGGATTTTTGCAGTTAAATGGTATGGGAGAGGTTTTGCAGGTCGACATGCCGAAGCGCTTAAGGCAGTCTTCAATATATGACTTCTGCGAGAGATAAATGCCTTCGTTCGTACGAATGATGTCGATTCCGAGAAAGCGAGTGCAGATACCGTTGTCGGTGAAGTTGACAAGCTTGCTGAGCAGCTTCTTGAAGGAATCAACCACGGAGATATCCTGTGCCAGTAGAAGAAGATCATCGACGTAAACAAGTATGAAAAGACACTTTCCAATGAACACGGAGTGGTCTGCATGCAGGCGCTTGAAGCCGTTCGCGGTGAGGAAATCATGTAACATATCATACCACTCACGCGGTGCCTGCTTGAGGCCATATAACGACTTGACGAGTTCGCCGCACTTACCGTTCTCCTGGAAGCCTTCCGGTAATTCAATGTATATCGGTTCACGTAGTTCAGCGTTGAGGAACGCAGAAACGACGTCGAGGCTGTACAGGACCCAGTCAAGCATAGCTGCGAGGGCGACGAAGATCTTGAAACTGACGCTTTTCGCAACGGCCGCGTAGATCTCACCAATCTGATAATCCTTTCCGGCCCGCTGGCGGAAGCCCTTAACAACGAGGCGTGCCTTGTACGTGCCATCGTGTTTGATCTTCCACACCCATTTAAGAGGGAGAAGTCGTAGATTGGGTAGACGCGGAACGATGCGGAACGTGCCTTGTTTGACTTGTTGCCTCATCTCGCGATGAGCGGCTTCACGCCATTTCTCTGCTTCAACACAAGCCATCGCGTCGGCGTACGTAGTGGGAGTATAGCCGACGTCCTGCGGTGTTAGTTTCTTCGCGGAAGGAGACCCCCCAGTTTGCGGAGGTGGTTCAGCGGGTGGCTGGGTAGCTGCAGTATCAAGATAGATGGCGTGGGCGAGATGATTGTCAATAAGGAGTTGAAACAGCGAGTCAACATTCATGTCAGGATCCTCATTGACATCGATAACGTGTGAGTTTAATGATTCAAGAAGTGCTCGCGAGGGCTTACGAATACGTGTCGATCGACGAAGTGGTTGTTTAAGCGCCGTCGCAGGCGTTGAATGGGATCTACTGTTATTCGGCCTGTCCAGTACGATGAGTTCGTCGTCAGACCCGTCGTCCTCAATGATAGGAGGCGGGGTGTTAGTAGTATTACGGATAGAGGTGTCAACTGCATCATGATTTGGTGTAGCGGGAGTGTCACGGACGGTGTCATTTGAGAAGCTCAGCGGTGGCAGTATGCCGGTCTGCTTATACTCGATCAGCCAATCCGGATCGTTAGTGCTTTCAGTGTTCTCCTCAGCTGGAAAGGCTGGGATTTCAATGGGAATACGCTCCTGACGTTCAGGAAGCATAGCAAGTGGAGACCAGCGGCAAGGATCATCTGTGACGGCTTCCTCCATGCCTTTGGCGTTGTGACGTGCTGAATCAAGGTCGTACGCTGGCGTCGTTGTGGGCATTTGAGAGATCGGTTCTTCATTGAAGATGACGTCGCGTGCGTAGACGATTTGACGAGTTTTAATATCGTATATCTTATACACGGACTCACTGTAGCCGACGAAGCGACCTTCCTGCATGTGATCTTCCAGTTTATCACGAGTCTTCTTGGGTGTAAGATGCCAGCAGCGACAACCCAGAGCCCTCCATCGGGAGAGGTCCGGTTGCACGCCATATAGCGCTTCATATGGTGTCTTACCAATGGCACTGTGGATGAGGCGATTTTGGATGTAGCAGATCGCGAGAACGATATGGTCCCAGAGAAAGCGAGGCAGTTGATTGTCCGCCATGACTGATATAGCCGGTTCAACAAGGAGGCGATTCTTGATTTCAGCAATTGGATTAAGGTTTGAACGATAACGAGGTGCAGGGTCCCACACGATGCCTTGTTCCTGGCAATATGTCGATAAAGGTTGGTGTTCAGGTGCGTTGTCGGCATGAACACGTTTAATATCGATATTCAGTTGACGTTTCAGATAGTTCTGTGAATTTATCACGGACCTCACTGCGTTCCTTAAGCAGAAACACCCAGCAATATCGGGAGGCATGATCGGTGAAAGTGACGAAGTAATATGCCCCGGTTTGACCACGTGTAGGAAGTGGGCCACAAACGTCAGTATGAATAAGATCTCCAACTCGAAGACCAAGATCGCGTGGTTCATTATGTGAAACGGGCAACGCCTGACCCTTTCCGCGAAGGCAGGGCTCGCAGGGAGATGCCAAGGTGCCCTTTTTGACGTCAAAGCCGACAACGTGTCGAATCGTATCACGGATCTTTCGCTCGGAGGCGTGTGCAGTGCGGCGGTGAGCCAGATGTATCGAGATCGGTGATGGAAGTGGCTTCTTGACCGCGTGGACAGTGATATCAATAGGTGGTGAGCGAGTCAGGGCTCCGCAGCTGTATAGACTGCGGATAGCCTCACGGCTCGTCTGACCGGTTGTATGCAGAAAATACTGAGCAGTATCAGAGACAGCGTAGCCGATCTTTTCGCCGTTTTTCATGAGAACGGTGATGTCGTCAGTCTCGATATGTGTTTGAACTCCGAGACGTGCAAGCTGCTTACACGAAATGAGGTTATGTGATAGTGCAGGTGCAAGCCAGACACGGTCCAGTTCGAGAAGACCAGACGGTCTGCCCTTCTCGTCGGCGAGTTCTATAGATACGGCACCGTAGCCGGCGGTCTTGAAGTGTTCATCCGTAGCAGTTCTGGCCCAGCGCTCGCAGGGGGTGAAGGTCAAGAAGTGATGCTTTGAATATGTCATACTTTCAACGGTTCCGGAGTCAAGCATCCATTCGTAGGTGTGATTCGGACGCGCGTCTTCGTCTGTCACGGTAGCGACGTTGAAACGAAGTGAGGCAGCGAATGCACCAAGCGAGTCAAAGTCAATGTTGACTGCATTCGTGGATGGTAGTTCTGACAGCGGCATAGCCTTCGCCGGCGCAGATACAGTGTTGGCGGAAGTGCTCGTGTCTTTCTTATTGGCCGGATTCAACGAACACTTGCTTGAGAAATGATTCCCGTTACGCTGATGAAATGTGCAGAATATAGAGTTCCTATCAGCGGCGTCTAGTTGTTCACGTTCAAAATGAATAGAACTGGTGTTGCCTCCACCGCGTGACTGAGCGTCACCGCGTCCGCGGCCACGTCCACGACCTCGGCCTCGAACACTGCGATCAACGCCGTGGTTATTGTTGTTGTTGAAGTTGCCCGCAGGCTTGTTGTTGACGGCGTGCGTAGATAGCTGGCCGAACTGGTTCTTACGAGTGTATTCAAACTGAGTGAATTGAGCGTACACAGACGAGGGAACTGCGTTGCCTGTCAAGGACATATACTGGTTGGTGATGAACGGCTGCAACGCAGGAACGTCCTGTATTGCAGTGAAGAACTGCAGAAGTTCGGTTTCATCGTCAACCGCCTTGACGCCGCGTAGCTCGTTGAGGGCATCCGCGAACTTGGTAAGAAAAGACTCTTGACTATTTGTGCCGTTGTAACGTATCGACGCCCACTTGTTATAGAGACGAACGGTAGTAGCGAAGCTGGCGGTCTCGTAGGCTTGTTGAAGAAGTTTGTATGCCTCCGTGGCTGTATCACAGTTCTGGAAACGTGCTGCAGGGCTGGCCTCGCACGTAGCACCCAGAATAACAAGAACTGAGTAGTTCAGCTGATTCCACTTACGTACATCACTGTTGTATGTAGCTATTAAGGCGCGATTCCTTTGTTTAGCTTCCTCGATGCTACGTTGGAGGTCTTCCTGCGTAGGGATAGCCCCATTTTCGGACGCACGAGCGGCAAGGATTTAAATATTCTCGTCGTGGCCTTCTGGATATAGACCAGGTTCCTCAGGAAGCAGATGGTTGCCCTGAAGCAATTCCCAGGCTTCCGGAGTCTTGGATCTTAGATAATTGCGTAAATTTCTCTGCCAGGATAGCCAATTAGACTGGCCCTTAAGCTTTGGAACGGCTTTGGAAACGTCGATGTCAAAAGGGTCGTTTGATGATGACATCGTAGGGTGGGTGCCACGCCGCTCGCGTGGTGGGAGGACGAATGATAGGGGTCGGGCTTGGGTGCCAAGCCGGCGAGAACGCCTCGGAGGCTTCCCTACCTTCCGTGTAGTGAAAAAGAAGCTTTAAAAGATGATGATATCAAGGATATCAGTGTGTGAGGGGAGTTTTTATCGAAAAACTGATGAAAGCGGTGGTTTTTTGACGATAAAATGATGCCACGAGGGCTCATAACCTGTGACTGATATGTTGATTAAATTGGTGTTCTGTTGGTGTGACGCTCGGATCACTGAGGTGTTGTGAGGTCCGAGGTCACGTGACCTCGTGATAT
>NW_020290692.1:6896-53507 GCF_003184585.1 Aspergillus saccharolyticus JOP 1030-1
TATACTATAGTTGACTATAGTGGTGACGAAAGATGCGGCAACTCCTTGATGGCGACTGCCAACCGCATCAGAAAGAATAATCGTCGCCGCAGGAAATGACATATCCATGCCCCAGGGCATAACCAAAAGCGAAACAAAGGTTAGCCCCCAGTAAGTTTGATCAGCGGGTGCGATTGCCGACAATATATTCCCAAAAGTAAATGCAATCATTGCAAGTGACATGATCCACCCGGGGTGGAGTCTGCTCATCAAGGCACCGGTCGTGAAGGCCGCCAATATTCCCACGGGCGCAACAGGTGTAAACTGGGCCACACTGAGAAGGGGCGAAAGATCACGGATGTTTTCAAGAAACCTCCAAAAGTAGTAAAGCCAAATTCCGAAGCTTGCCCAGCCGCAAGCCACACAGGCAAGAATGAATGATACATCCACATTGAGAGCATGGAAGGGAATAAGAGGCTTTGGCGAAACCTTCATTTCGACAATAAAAAAGGCCAGTAGAAAGACAAAACCGATAACCAGGACAGTGTAGACGTAAGGCTGATCCCAACCTACCACTGGGGCTTGATTCCAGGCAAGGTTGACTAAAACAAGACTAGTCACCCCTAATGCAGCACCAAGGAGGTCAAGTTCCTGAACAATCTGCGAAATGTCCATCTCCCGAGCCGGACTGTACGCTGCTGGGATAACGATTGCCCCAAGGATGGCAAGTAGGAAGCAATATATAGACATTGACCAAAAGGTCCATGGCCACCAGCCAAGTTGGGAAATAATCGCGGCGAAAACGGCGCCCAGTAACGCTCCGTTGGGAGCCATAGCACCAAACAATGCAAAGACCATATGTTTCTTCTTTCCTGGTGGATATGCAGCACCGAGCAATGCAAGTCCATTTGGAAGTAACATCGCTGGTCCAAGTCCTTGAAGCGTGCGAGCGAAGATGAAAAGAACATCGTTTGAGTAGACGCTGAGCCCTGCAACCATTGACCAGATTGCGAACCATAAAAAGCCCAAGATATAGACGATTCGGTACCCGAATACATCACCGCAGCGGCCGAAGAAGAGAATGAAAGTGCCGACTGTGAGAGAATAGCCGGCGATGAGCCAGCTTAGATCTCCGGGATTGGTGATAGAAAATGAATCGCCGATTATGTTTAAAGGGGAAAGACACGCTCCCAATCCCACCTGGGTCATAAATTGCGACATGCATATTACTGTCACAAACAGGATTTCTTGTATAGAGGAAAAGGAGGTCACAGTTTGGCGAATTGAATTGGTTCGAGTCAACTGTGCCTGAAGAGCGGAATGATTTTCTCCGTCGTCAACGATGTCCATGGCCGGCTGGATCTTGTTGAGAAGAAAACATCAATCTAATTGACGTGATGAGCTGTCCTCATTAGCAGAAAGCCAACTGTAGGCGGTCAAGAGGGCAACGTCGATCGAGGCAAATTATCTCTCCCAGCCTCAAGAAAGTTTCATTCGCGAATGGTTTAGAAAAATATAGTCACTAGACGTATGGGGCTTTTCACTCCACTCTTTCCCGGCTAACACGGGTAGATCATGCTAGATGCCTTACATAAGCGGAATACACGCTCTCCAAGCACCCGAGCCCCACTCATCGTAACAGTATTCGGTCACTTTTTGAGGCCGAAACATCACAGGGCTAGCTCTGCCAGGGGAATTATCGCTCAATTACCTTACATCATTACAGTAATGATCATCACCAAATGTTTGATCAGGAGCATCACTTCCGGGCGATAGATTAAACCATTCAAACCACGACCTTGAGTATCAGTAGCGAGTAAAAGTAGCAACATGTACGTGGAAGCTCGAGGGTAATCATTCTTTGCTAGCTCCTTGACCGTTCTTACCTTATATTCCATATTCCAATTTTGGCCGTTTCGTGCTTCAATTCATCATGTCCTCCAGAGTACTGGGATACCGGGAAGGATTTTCAGTAGAAGTGTCGTCTGGACCTTCTATCGCCGGCACAACCGAAGAGTACGAGCTAAACTTTGCCCGACGAGCATTAGCTCTCGTGAAAGAGCGACTGGGAGTCGCCCAGATCGAGAAGCTGCTGCTGCCCGATATCGAGAGAAGCAATGCTTTTTGGCAGACATGTGACTGATATGTTGATTAAATTGGTGTTCTGTTGGTGTGACGCTCGGATCACTGAGGTGTTGTGAGGTCCGAGGTCACGTGACCTCGTGATATCGTACAAGACAGTCATTGCACAGAATACGACGGGGGAGTGCAGACCCTCGCGTATCGATATGTCGGTTCACGGATTGTCCCCGGACGAATTTGTGAAGTGGTTCCACTTGCGCTGCGGGAAACGAATTCCCGATATGCTTGCTGCTGAGCCAGAGCACTGGGTTGTTACTTCAGACGCCGAACACAATCAAATGGCCATTGAGAACCTGGGACCCTGGATTACCCGGCTCTACATCAAATTTGGCCCTCCATCAACCCCTTGGCAGCAGAAGGATCTGAGGGATGATTATCCCATCAGAATTTGTGGCCATGCGGAAAGCGACGATGGAGTACCTTTGGCCTACGTTCTCCACCAACTGAAGCCGTATGCTGCTGGATTGGGGGTTGATGCCAGATTCTGCATTTACTTTCCTGCTTCTGCACCAGAGGAAATTTTCGAGCAGCATAGGCAGCATCTTCTCGTTGAATTTACGAACTGGACTCGCCATTGTTTTACGGAGTTGAAGATCAACAATGTTCAAGTTGAATAGAGAGAAGTGTTGACTTCGTCCTCACATCAATCTTATACTGATGATTGGGTATTGTGAGGAATTTCTAGTGTACATAATGACCCGGCGGCGGTCGTCTGATATCGTTTCAAGCGAGGATTTGATGTTGATGGATAGTGTTGACGTGGGTCACACGATCCAGCCCATTTGTAAATACCCGAGATAGCTCTTTCCTTCTCTCCAGCTTCTTCTCCCCGGTGTGTTACCATTATCGAGCGCTTTTCCTTGCTCTTTCTAGACCCATTCAGTAAAGCTTTCCTTTCGTATGTCTCTGGACTCACACGTCATCAAAACGATATCCTGAAATGCTGACGAGTACGACCGTCCTTCTTTCACAAGGTATCTGGCGGCAGAGCAACGTCAATTGACCGTAACAAATACTTTAAATCAATTAATCATTCCGAGAATAAGTGTACGAATTCTTCAAATCACGAAGAGTGTGCTTTAGGCTGCACATCATGGATCAAAGGTATGGTCCATGGCAGTTGGCCATGCGGTTCAGGCCTAAGATGCCCGTGGGAATCTTCATTTCTGCTCGATCGATGGTACAGTACTCTGTAAAACACTAAATTCAGATTAGACATCGGGATGAGCAAGTCAACTACGTAACTTCAAGTCCCGGGGGAAATGAAACAGGCGCGTCTTGCTTATCGATGCAGAAATAAACTCATACGCTTAACATCGGATTTCGCTTACGGATGACAGGTGTTCCAAAGTCATTATCAGTTTTGCAGATGGGTTTGACCACTTCTTCGATTGTTCATCAAACGAACATATGGAAAGCACAATCTCCTTGCATTTGCACGATGTGGACACGGGGATTTCTTGCTCTGGCAACTTCTTTTTGATGTTCTTATATTAACAAGTAGGAATTATCTTTGGGGTCCCTTGTCTCTGCTCCGCTGAACATTGAGACTCCAGATAACTAGATATCTATACCAACAATGAACCCCCGTTCGACGCCACAACAGAGCCCGTGACGTACTGATCCTTCATAAGGTAGATATAGCTCTCTGCAAGATCCTCTGGGCGACCGACAGTCCCCGTCAAGTTATTCTCCCGTGCATTTTGCAAAATCGCTTGAACCGCCTCATCTGGAAATCCAGAGAATATTTCCGTATACACCACGCCTGGCACCACCACGTTGACCCGCAAGGGCTTCAAATCCAGCGCCAGTCCACGCGCAAGCCCTTCGTTTGCCGACGCGTAACCAGACATGGTAGACCATCCAGAGATAGGGCGGTGTGCGACCGAGCCCCCAGTCAATGTAAATGAGTTGACAGGGGAAAGTTCCATGTAACTTGGTAGCAGTTTGGCCAGAATCTGAGGCGCGACGAACCGCACAACACCAGATGCTTGGATAGCTTCCGCTGTAGTCTTATCCAAAGAGGAAAGTTGAATTGCATCGCCCGCCGTGAAAACAACGTGGTTCAACTTGAGCTTTCCGTTCTGAGTTGCAGTCGCTTCATCTAGGAGACGGCGCAGGTTTTCTTCGAGATCGTGCGTATTGGCTAGGTCACAAACATACCCGGATACACGTTGCGTCGACATGAGCTCTGGGTACGTTTCTTGAAGTCTCCTGACTGATCGTTCGAGCTTCGCGGAACTGGAGCTAGAGATGATCACACTGGCGCCATTTTCGAGTGCCGCTTCTGCCACGGAGAATCCAATTCCAGAAGTTCCCCCGAGAACGAGAACATGCTGACCGCTAAGTTTGTTGATGTACTTGCGGGTGGGCGAGGCCATTTCGGACATCCTTGGAGCACGAAACTCTTCGCTAAAGTTGAATGGGCCATGGCAAGTCTACGCTATGTGATGTTTATATAGTGACAAACAATCACTTGATTTGTCAGTGTGAAAGTGGATCGAGCCACGGCACACGACGAGTTCTGCAGAATATGGAAGGTTGAATGGACCCCTGTCTTACAAATCATCGTTCTGATTCTTCAAGGGGGATGTGGCGAGGTGAGGAGGACCCAAAATGTGGGCTCGGCTGGAACCGGAGTTAACACGCGGCTTTATTTCCGACTCGTGTCGGTCTCGCACTTTCGTGGTAGCCGAAAGCGGGTCGCTACGCAAAGATGCGTTGTGTGTATTGGCGACGCCTTACTTAGCGTTACTTTGCCTCGAATATGTTGACAGGCAGTTGCGATGTGCGAATCCAGGCAGTCAGCAGCATCTTGCTGGAATGCCTGCTTGTTCAAGACGAGCGTCGCTAGATGAGAAACGCGCTATTGGAGCGTGGAGTCGCTCTTCGGCTCGACGAGCTCCTAGCGCGTCCGGAGCCATCGTAGTGAGTCTTTTTTCTTTTTATTTCGTCTTTCTTCAATCTGCTGCAACCAGCCATCAGATTCAAGGACCTTGAGTTGCGATTGACTTCAATGCTCTGCATCTTGCCGACTCGCACCGATTGATCCGATGCAGGTAGGCCGCAAGGCCAATTCTTCCGGTGCGAAGCTGCATCAGAGCTGTTGCCGTGGCCTTCCGTAGGTCGGACCAGTACTTTAATGTCTTTTTGCTTGGCATTTCGATCAAGCGCGTTCCGTTGGTCGGCTCGTTTTCTCTGTGATCCACGATTTTTCCCATTCCGGTTTTGCCTCGTGTCAAAACGTAGGCGTTTAGCAGCAGCTGCGAAGCGAATATTCCGATTGTCTGGATTCCGTGGCGGACCACCCTCCCTGGTGTTCGAAAATCTCAGGCCACTGACCGGGCTGATAAGATCAAATGGTCGTTACCCCGCTTACCACGCAATGTAATGAAGCTTTACCATATATGACCTCATCAATGGAGTATAATCTTCGCCGGTTTCAGCTTCGTGGAAAACGTCAACATGTAACGTGACTCTCAAGCTAGATAAAGCCGATAAAGCTTCCATGGATTTGATCTCTTACCTCCATCAAAGCACAACTTTAGATTCATTATCGCCAATTACACATTGAGTAAGATCATACATGTCATTCCCAGATCTTAAGCTGACCTAAATAGATCATGGGTATCATGGATATACTCAACTATCACTGGTATGATCTCGGCATCATATCTGGTCTCGCTATGATTCGGTACTATCGCGCCAATAACCGTACCCTCAGCACACCTCAAAAGTATCTTATTGCCGATTTCCTCGCCCTGATTGTCCATCAATTTGAGGAATATCGATTCCCTGGAGGCTTTCCAGCCATTATGAATATCGCTGTTCAGGAGAGTGACGTGCCCGATCGTTACCCCCTCAATGCGCAGTCAGCCATGTTCACCAACGTTTTGTCCACCTACGGACTTTACCTTCCTGTGATCTTTTTCCCCGAAGTGACTTGGCTTGGACTTACCACGATCCTTTTCAGCTTTTCTCAAGTTTGGATTCATGGTATTATGATCAATTCGAAGCTCGGTAGTATTTATAACCCTGGGCTCACCGCGGTGGTGCTCGGGTTTGTTCCCATCGGTCTCAAATACATTCGGTATATGCAAGAAAAGGGCTTGCTCACCACAAGAGATTGGATACTTGGATCTATTGGTGCGGTTCTTGTTGGCTGGGGTCTTCTTCTCAAGAGTACATTCGGCTGGTTGCCTGATTATGATACCGCTTATCCTTTTACTCAAGCCGAGATGCAAAGATGGGGTGCTAGGGTCGCAGGAGTGGTTTAGTGATGTGAAGAGAGGAGATAATAGAAAGATTGATGCAGAAAGGAGAAGATTTGTCAATGCAAATTCTTTACCCCCTACGCACTCTACTTATCACATCTAGATCTTAAGATGTCAATAAATTGTATATTTCACTTCATTACTAATTATTCTAGCATAAATGTAAGGTATCAAATATAGTGGCATGCGATGGAACCAAGACCACCCCCGCCAGTGGACCCTTTCAGGCTTTTTACCATCGCCCTTCATGTTTGGCTAGCCTACGTAGACGCGCGCTTCAACACGCGAGTATAAATATATATTACATAGTAGCCTAAGTAGGATTTTTTTTTGGAGGGTTCTAAATGTAGAAGGCATCCGTTCTTAACAGTTATTAAGAATTACATGAAATAGTTCATTGGGTTTTGTTACGTGTTGTATTAGTTTTGCTAAGGTTCCCTGGGGTTTCGGCAAGGTGGCGATAGGTGGCGGTAGGTTTCACAAACGTAGCACTATAGTTTTAATACTGGAGTAAAATAGTTGTCTGCTATCAACTATAGTTTTAGATTGTAGTCTACTACTAAACTCTTAACAACGCTACTAAATACACAATATGTTACAGAGTTTACAATGGTTAGCTTTCTATACAAATGTGGAATTATTAGAGTGGCTTAACCTGACCGTTATACCTTAACCTTAACCTAACCATAACCTGGCGGTCAGGTTAAGGTATAAGATCAGATTAGCCGCCGGGTAGAACGGTTAACCGCGGTTAACCATTATACCTGGGCTAGGCCTAAAAGGGCTAGATTAGGCAGATAGTAGGCAGAAATAGGCAGAGATCAGGTATAAATCAGGCAGAGATATTCGGCGAGTTAAACTAATGCATTAGAAATAGTTTTAAAGGATAATAGACAGAAAACTCTATATTAAACATAGCTATATAAAGTCAATATCCCATCCACACTGTATAAGTAGACGAATCCATTGTGTTTAGTGGTTGATTCCTTACCTAGTCGACAGGCCTTCTACCCTGACAAGTAGATCCTATCACATTCTTACATCCAGAATCTTAACAGTAGTATTCTTGCTATGACCCTGTCCTACCTCTATCTTATATATCAGATACTATTACTTTTAGAAGATCTCTAGCAATATTTTATTCTAGAAGTATAATAGCTCTTTTACTTCGTCACTGACTGTATTATCAGGAGAAAAAGTCCTTCAGGAATCGAATTATCTCCTTAGAATCAGAGAACCAGCCAAGATATTCAACCAGATCATGTTTTTTTTTATAGTAGTAGAACCTAGTAAAATATAACCATTAGTTTCAGTATTCAACTTCAGATCTAACTACTTCTCACCATTTTCAATAATCCCGCGTATCATCTAAGCTAGACTAGATCTTCAGACTATAATGTTTTTATCAGAGCTACAAGATATTAGAGGACTCAGCCTCCTCAAGATAGTACAATACAGTAAGCTCCTATTCTTCCTCCTTATCATCTAGAATAAAATCATCATCAGAATCATCAGAATCATTACCACTGCTAGCTAGCTCAGATATACTCTCGAAGAGATTATCAGTAGCATCGTCTAAGAAGACATCCGGAAAGTTGCTACTCGTGCTGCTGTCATCATCAGACCCGACCAGCTGAGATGAGCACCGCATGGCAGACAAAAGACACACGGGAAGAAGGTGCTTAAATATAAGAACTGTTGAGGATGATGAAAGACTAGCTTCTCCATCTGTTTTGAAATAGACAGTAAGAGACTTGTGGGTGGTGTGTGTCGCTCGAAGGCGAAGGGAGAGAGGTGTAAGAGCGCCATGACCATCAAGGCCTTTATAGAATCAGAGCGAACAAGATGGTCGCCAGGGGAGCCGAAAATCTATATTCATCTGCATGCCGTCTCATCGAGGACATTCTGATGACACCCGGCGCCTTCAACAGCGATGGTGCGGTTTCAACCAGGAGTTGATGACCCGGACGTCGGATCATCCAGTCCGGTGACAGGCGACTGTAGGTAACTCAATAGTCCCGCATTTGTCAGGTTTATGTCAGACGTTTTGCGCTTGTTCGCTGAGTGGAATCGCCAAGTTGACACAGATGAGCAGTTGAGAAAGGCTGCTATCCTGAAATGAACGATGGAAAATCATGTAACGTTCCTGGGATTGACAATGATCCCGTGTACCAGAATGTGATCGTCTGCTCAGCGATGGAACAGTACACTGATCAAGTCCAAAGAGAGGGAGCCTAGCTGCGAACCTGCTCGTTCCTGTGTGACCAAGACATAACAGCTTTGTTGTCTTTTGCGGATTGCCAATAGATTAATGCGTCTCCGCATGCCCAGACTATAATTGCTAGCCTGAGTACAGGCTGTGATCGACTTTGAAGCAATGACCAATCGGTTGATTGATATTTTCGCGTATACTTTGGTCCACTTGCAGCCAACCATGCGAGGAAGGAATTAGTGAGGTTCGCGCTGTACGATAATCTAGAACCCGGAATCATCTGTGATCTTTGCGAGCTGCAGGCGCTTATCGCTCCCGATCTCAGAGCGCTCCTTGGTCAGGAAACCATACTTCAGGATGCTCCCCTGCTTCATGCCCGGGTCGATGATCTTCTTCCGCGGGCCTGTCCTGCGCGCGGTCTTCTTCGGTGCATTGGCTTTTTCGGCCTTCTCCGCTTCCGCCTTCTTCCAATTCTCCACGACCTCTGGAATTCCTAAATCCGCCAAGGTCTTGGAGATCCACACTTTTTCGGGGCAGTAGGGGTCGTAGCGCTTCGTGACACGTTTTTTTATTGTTGTTTGAGGGGCAGGCTCGGCATTGTTCTCAAGATCTTCGTCATCCTCTTCCGCTGAGGCTGCTGTTTCCGGCGAAGGAAATGGAGGGTTTGGCTCATCTGCCATTATGTCCAAGCCGACGACGTCAACAGGGACAATGTCAACCTGATACTCCGTCGAGCCATCCGTGCTATAGACCTCTCGGCACTTGTAAATCTTCTGCATCATCGGGACGTCGCTACCAGAGAGCCTTGGCTGGTTTGCGCTGAAGGCTGAGACCTGTTTTCCAAGGCGGAGCCTGTAGCAGACGAGAGGTTCAGCAAGTAGTTTGGTCACTTTCCTGGCCCCAGAACGATAGTTCCAGTCGAAAGTGTCAGCGGCGAATCTTCTCAGCTCGACCGCGTCAATCTCTTTATCCCATGCATATTCCAAGCGTCGCCGTAGGAAGCCGATTTCACTCGTTGTCGACACCACGGGCTTGGCATAATACGAGAGAATAGTCTTGTCCGGAAAAGTCTCCGGAACTCGAACAACCTTGTGCTTGGTTTGGAAATAGCCGCTTTCATTCTCCTCGAGTTCATATTGAAGTCTTTCTCTCCATTCTCTCAAACGCTCCTCCATGTCGGGGCCATTTGAGTCGAGAATCTCCAATAAATCTTCACCAAAGCCCGCCTTTGCGATCTCACCAGCCAGTTTGCTTCCACATTTCGGAACCCCAGAGGGCAGATAATCACCACCGCTCAGCATAGCAAACAAGATCATGCCTGCACGATCGAGCATCACTTTGGAAGGCGATTCGGGTGCTATGCTGTCCATGCTGTAGCATGTGACATGGGTCGCCGCAGCCGTGCCGGTGCCGCTCTCTTTTGAGAAGTTCATTACTGTGAAGGTGGATCCGAACATCAAGGCATCCACATCATTGCTCATGACCGCATCAACTACGCCGACTTTCTGCAGTCTGGCGCACTCGGCCTCAGCCTCTCCGGGCGCATCATGGCGCGGAAAACGAAATAGGTCCACCAGGATCTTCGACAAGCGAATAATCGGCGCTTTCCCATGATTTGACATTGTCACCGCGCGACCCCTCTTGAATGGTGGCTTATGCGGGCCATCATAAACAAAGAGCGGATGAATTGGCAGTGCCAGGATCTTGAGTAGGCGGTAGAACAAGGTGCGCAGTTCGGGGTTCCGGCCGCCTCGGGCGCTTCGTACTTGAAAGAGCCAGATGGAGATATCCACTGCCACTCGGATGGGCCTCGCATTGCGCTCCAAATGTCCTATAGCCAACTTGGACAAGGCGATGCGCTCCCCAGTACCAATCGCTTGGGTAAGACTTTTTGAAGATCAATGTTAGCAGAAATAATTGTGTGAATGGTCTGGAATGGACGTAAGTGACGGTGATTGACATGTCTCTGTTTCGTGGGTCCACGTGCGAACGGGGAAAGTCGAGATAACCGGCAATGCGGAGAAAAGAGAGGGAGGTTTCTGGGTTCACTTACCCTGGGATCCCCATTCTGACTGCGCTCCTGTTTTCAGAGCCCGCGAGCAGCCCAAATACAAAAAAAGCAAGAAAAGCCCAATCTGCGGCAAGTCGCTCTCCGAAAGGCCCACCAGAAGGCCAGTGAAAAGGAGGAGAGGGCAGGAAGAGAGAAAACAACACTGATTGATGGTTGAGTTGTCGTTTTGACGGCGATTGGCGCGGCCCGATGTAGATCCGCCCGCCTTTGGAGACATTCAGACATTCACTCCGTCGCGACTGCTTCCTCCTCTCGCCGGGTTTCTTTGTCGCGCTGGATTTGGTACAATCGCCCCAATCTTCTGTGGTGAAAGAGTATCACTTGACCGTCAAAGCGCCCCAGAAGATTCACAAGCAAAGCGAGCATGATCGGTGCCTGTGGCAGCACTCCGTCTCCCGAACCTTCCCCGCGCCAAATCTGAGGAAAGAGCACAATAAGGAGAACGACGTCCAGCTCCCTGACAGGGAGCTAAAACAAACACCTCGAGCATGGCCAGCACGTCTTTCTCCAATTCTGGCTATGAAGACAACAAGCGTCCATTCTCCATGAGCAGTCTGCGCGGAGCCCCGGCCTCCCCCCACACCCCACAACACCATCTGCGATCCAACAACTCCTCCTTCGCCAGCACCACCTCGAGCACTTCTTACCGAGGCGAGGAGGATGCCATTATATTTGAGTTCGGTGCCCGCTGGCTTCGGGCTGGCTTTGAGGGCGAGAGCGTGCCAATGTGCGTGGTGGGCTGCGGCCCGGAAGAATGCCGCCGCGTCGGCGACTACCGCGGCTGGTTGAAGTCGAACAACCCGGACACTGACCCGGGGCAGTCACGCCCGCTCGTCAACGCGGAGGACTGGGCGAGCGCTTACGAGCTCTGGAATATGGATCTCCGGGCGGTCGATCTGGGGCTCGTGGAGGATAAGATTGAGCGGATGTTCCGAGAGACATACAACAAATACTTATTGACGGATGCGGGCACGTCGCGGTTGGTGCTGGTGCTCCCTGCGATTATGCCACACCCGCTGCTATCGTCCTTGTTGTCGACGCTGTTCAGTCGGTGGCGCTTCCCAAGTATCACGCTGTTGACCAGCGCTACGATGACGGCGACGGCGGCCGGGGTGCGCTCTGCCTTGGTGGTGGACATTGGGTGGGCGGAGACCGTGGTCACCGGCGTGTATGAGTATCGCGAAATCGCAATCAAGCGGAGTACGAGAGCGATGAAAGCACTGCTGCAGGAGACGGGTCGGTTATTCACAAACATCCCCACGGTGCGTGATGGAAGGTCTCAGGCGGCATCGCGCGATGAGGGAATCTCAGTGCAGTTTGAGTTTTGTGAGGAGGTCGCCAGTCGATTTCTATGGTGTAAACCCCGGGAAAACGCCTCGGCAGAATCGCAGCAGCAGCAGCAGCAGCAGCAAGAGCAAATACAAATACAACCCAGCCCTGATGAACCCCCCGACCCAACTACACAACCCCCCTCCTCCTTAACCTCCCTCTTGCAACGCACCGTGGAGATTCCTTCTCCGTTGCACCCAAGCTCCGCCTACATCGAACTCCCCTTTTCCACCTTTGCCGAACCCGTCGAAACCGTCCTCTTTGCTGCCGGCACAGCAGACTGTGAGCTTGACGACGAAGAGAAGCCCCTCCCACTCCTGATCTACAACGCCCTACTCGCCCTCCCGCCCGACGCACGCGGCACCTGCATGTCACGTATGATTTTCACCGGCGGCGGCGCCAACATCCCTGGAATCCGACAGCGGATCCTGGCCGACGTCGCGGCTCTCGTCGCCGAGCACGGCTGGTCCCCTGTGCGTGGCAAAGTCATCGAGCAGCAAAGACGCAAGCTCGCCAACCTGCGCCTTTCTCACTCATCCCGGACCCGACGAGCTGCGTCCCAAATCCCGACTTCTCCCCTGATCACCACCCTCAGTGATGCAACCCAGTCCGCCACTTTCCCTGAAGATCCAGCTCTCGACCCGGAACTCCACCCAAACACAACCCCGAACCCCGAATCAGAGGCAGAGGCAGCGCCCGCAGACAACTCCAACCAGCAACCGCAGCAACAACCGACCCCCCTTCCAAACTCCGAATCCGAAAAGAAGGACGCGGAGCATCAGCAAGAGCAGGAGGAGGACCTTGAAGACCCCATCGAGCAAAAAATCCGCCGCAACAACCGCGACCGCGACCGCGACGCGCTCCCGCCCTCCGTGCAGGGCGTGCTGCGCGAAGTCGAGTCCCTCGGCCCCTGGGCCGGCGCCAGCTTGACTACCAGCCTCAAGATCCGGGGAATGGTGGAGATCGAGCGCGAGAAGTACCTCCAGCATGGGCTTGCGGGGGCGAGTCGCGAGTTCGAGGCCCATGGACATGCCCCCGATCGCCGGTCAGGGTTGAGGGCTGGGGGTGGTGGGGATCGGTCGAGTTGGACTTTGGCTGGGTGGGGGTGAATTTTTTTTTTTTTTTTTTTTTTTTTGCAGCGGTGCGAAATGTATTGATGATTGAGGGAGGTTGGTAGGTGGGGATGGGGATGGGGGAGTTGGTTTTAGTCAGTCACAGCGTTGCTAAACTCTTTCATTTGCATGCATGCATCTGGTATACCCATCTTACGATATGTATTCAATTTTTACTAGATTTCCAAGGTTGGATTCAAGGTGTTCCTCTTTTCGCACCAAGAGAGTAAATCTGGAGAGTCAGATGGTCGGAGTACCTAATTATTGCAACCTACCCCAAAGTGCCGGAGTAGTGGCTCTTAATTAGATCATGGATGTATGTACATGGTTGCAGGCGAGATGTCTACATCAGAAGGAACTTTGAGAACCAGAGGAGGTGCAAGAAAGAAACCAAGGATCTCGCACGAGGTCATGTTAAAATTCCCGCGAAACAGATCTTTGTGAAGTCGCTAATGAGATCCGACGCTCAAAGCAAAAAGGAGAGCCTTTTTTTTAGTAGCAGCCACCGCCCTAAACCGTGCCGAAGCGGTAGGTGGCGTAGTTGACGGACGGACCGGTCTCGGGCGAGTAGATCTGATCCGGCAGCTGACCCCATTGCGGGTTGTTGATGCCATCGATCCAGCCCTCGGTCTCGATCACCAGGCAGCCGTACTTGTTGACGTACTCGGCGCCACTGATGCCCTCCGCCTCGTTGGTCTTGATCTGGGAGTCCTTGATGGGGATGGTGCCGTTCTGGCCGTTGCAGGAGTAGATCTGCAGGGCCTGCTGGTTGGTGGCGACCTCGAGGCTGATGCCGGTGGTGCTGGAGTTGAGGCGAACGATGGGCACAACGGAGGAGGCGGCGGCGTACTGCGGCGGCCGGTCGACGATGAAGCAGTTATCGTAGCCGGTGCAGTTCGAGCCGCAGAGGTGGTAGGCCTCCTCGATGTCCTGGCCGACCAGCTTGCCGGCGGTGAAGTCCGCGGAGCCGTTGTAGGCGGTGCTGACGTCGAGGATGCTGCCGTCGGGGATGAGGATGCCGTCAGTGCCGATGAGGCGCCTGGACAGAGGCAGTTGCAGCCAGGTGTCTTCGAGAATGGTCTCATTCTTGAACGCGTTCAGGTTCCAGTAGATGTGGTTGGCAAGCATAATGGGGGTGGTCTCCGTCAGAGCCAGTGCGACCAGCTTGGTCGTCAACTGGGGCAGGCCCTTGGGGTTCTCGGTGGTGGCCTCGGTTTGGACGCTGAATGTGGCATGAGTGATCACATCCCCAGGGAAGTTCTCGAAAGCACGATCGACCAGGGTGAAAGTGATGGAAGAGTTGGAGTACGCGGTGACGGTCCAGTTGCGGCCATCGTAACCCAGTGGGCCGCCGTGGAGAGTGTCTTCGCCACCGTTCTCGTTCTCGGGGATATGGTACTCCTCGGTGCCAATTGTGAAGGTCCCGTTCTTGATGCGGTTGGCGTACCGGCCGACGACCGCCCCGAAGAAAGTGCGGTTGGTCTCCGTGTCTTGGAGGTAGCGCTTCGGGTCGTCGTAGCCCACCACCACATCCTGGAAGTTTCCATCGCGGTCTGGGACCTTGAGGGACGTCAAGCGTGCGCCGTACGGAATCAAGGTTGCAGTGATGTTCTCTGCGCTGATGGTGTAAGCCTTGAATGGGTCCGTCGTTGCTGCTACTGCAGCTTGAGACAGAATGGGCAACCCATAGAGGGCGGCGGACAGGTAGCCCTTGAAATGCATTCTGATTCCGAGAAGCGTGGTTACCGCAAGGCACAGGAGACAGTACACGAGCAAGATCCGTGGAGTGACGCGGGAAGGGCAGAGGGTAGAACGGAAACAACCGAGCAGCTGGGGAAGTCCCTGGCGGGTTGTGGAGGATGGTCCCATCGTCCTTATTTAACTTCTCCACATTGGGGCTCCTCTACCTCATGGCGGTGCACCTGACCGCCGGCCGAGGAGGCGGGGAGGCCAAGCACGCAGGAACTGGGAGGAATATGCCGCTTAGTCCTGGTATTCATGGTTAACTAGCTCATCCTGTGAATTGTCCGACGGGGGGGGACATCGTCATCTTACCCAGGAATTGGGAACGGCAAGCCGCGTCAATCTGTCAGGGGGACAGATGCCAAGTCTGTGAGTGGCTAGTCAAGCTACACCCGCAAAGTCAAAGCTCTGTTGCCCCGAGGATTGAGGTGGTTGGGGTGAATTGTGACGGGAAAAGTTAGTCCGCGTCTCACCACCTTAGCTCCAGATCTGGAGATGACGTGAAGCTCCGGAAGGAAAATGAGGGGAAAGCGGGGACAAGGCAAGCAAGCGGTGATATCAGACCGGAAGCAGACAAGTGGAATTAGGCAAAAGCAGGGATAGTAAGTGAATGCTGGATGAGTGGGTTGGAGGTCGAAGGATGAAGCCACGGAAGCTGGGCCAACGAGAGGAAAAGGGGGTCCAAGCCATGGGGGTTCATAGCCACTAGTCTGGTTCGGGCATATTCCGGTGGGGGAATGGAATCTTTTTTTTTTTTTGCGGGGAAAATCTAAGCTTGTTACGTACGGAGTACTAAGTTAGTTGAGCTTACTGTGACACTGTCCTACTGTGTCCAGCACTCCAGCGCAGTCAACAGTAAGAGCACACTTGTCTACACTTGTCTACACTTGTCTCCTTTTCGCAAGGGAAAGTAGTCGGACAAGCTTCTGCCCTGTAACTTACAGTACACTTCCGACTCCCGAGTCTGAGCATCAAGCAGAGACACAGACAGCTGCACAAGCCATGACATGATGTTGCATGAGGCATGAGCAATTATCTGGGCTATTAATCGCTGACTTACGAATAAGTGGAACACAGTAGTAACTTATACCTAGTACGCAGAATGGGTGCTGCTGCAAGCAGCCATTGCATTGTTTGACCAGGTTGTGTGGCCTCAGGCATCTATTGCAAGCAGAAACAGTTCGCTTTGGATTACATAATGTCAGTGTTGTCCTCAGGCCTCAAAGTCCACACCCGGCCTCCATTGGGAGACTTGTTTATGTTATGGATGGATGATCACTCAGTTTCCCCCTTCCCCTCATCGTGGAACTAGTGAGTCCTGTCCGAACATTGAGATTCGCGCCTTGCTTGATTTATGCTTGTGTCTCCCATGAGATCAAAGCCGCTGTCTAGCGCCCGGCGGTGGTTGATCCTGTCTGTTCAAATAGACGCGACGGGCGAAACTTGAGAGTCGCCCCTCCCATGGCCTGCAGCTGTCTTTATACCCCGATATGTCCTCTAGCACCTCGAGCTCCTCCCCGGACATTCTTGGGCCATCTGGCGATAGTGATTATCTAATCTCCTCGCCCTTCAAACCGTTCACGGGCCGTCAGAGCTTCATGTCGCCTGCTGACTTTAACCTCCTCCAGAGTCCGCGGACGACAAAACGGAACAGACGCTCGCGGCTCAACCTCACCTCTGGTGCCCATTCCTTCGAATTCAACGATGTTGTTCTCCCGGCCTCGCCGAATCTGAAACGAACCGGGAAACAACAAGCTTTGTCCCCCGATAAGCTTCAGTCCGATGGGAATGTCAGTCCCTGGAGGATTCGTGTGACTTTGGAAGCCACGCAAGATCAGGAGAACAACAACGATTACGGAAGCCCGACGCGAAATCGGCCCAGGCCATCGACCATGACCACAAAAATACCACTCAAAGATGAATCCGAGCAGACGCCTCGAAGGCGCAGAGGCCGCCCAAGGAAGTCCGATACACTATTACTGGATGCCATTCCAGCCGCGGGCAGCCCTGGTCATACGCCAGGTCCACCTGGGTCCGTGCAGAAGAGAAAACGTGGTCGCCCCAGGAAGACCCCGCTGAAGCCGGCTGCGGCGACGCGACTAGAACGCGAAATGGGAACATTAGACATTGAGATGGATACTCCAACCGCTGAGTCTCGATCGCGTTGGAGCCCCTTGGATCTTGCCGGAGACGCAGGGTCAGACGGGGATGATGTCGGTTCTCCCGAAGACGAAGAGATGGTCGATATCTTCGAGGATGAGCTCTCTCCGGAACAGCCTGCAGTGGCCACCCGCAACAACACCACTCCGCGCGTGGCATTCGAACCCACATATGATACCCCAAGTGTTGACCATCTAGACAACGAAGAATACAACTTGAATTCAACCCCATCTAAAATGCCGTCTCCCGTGCGCGAAGCACAGCCCAGCGCTTCCCAAAGCACATTACATGCTGGTCATACACCCAGACCGCCACGCCTATATCCCACTCCAACAACATCTTCACCAATTCTGGGGGAGGAGACGCAGGAGCATACTCAAAAGACGACTGCGCCTAGCAGTAGTCGCCGTGCAAGTAGATTGTACAGGAGGAACGATCCGACGGATGTACATAAAGAATTCGACTCAATCATGGAAAGTGAAGGATTCAGTATGGTCTCACTGGACACTCTTCCATCGGCTAAGCAACACGGCATCGGCGGTGATGTTAATGAAAAAGTCGCCAAGAATGCTCTCAAGCCTTTCCTGAAGCGAGAATCCAACGGCGTCCTAAAGCAGAGAACATCGGTTTCCCCGGCCATTAATGACGATAACGGTTCCGCCTCTCGCCCAGAACTGGAGCCAAGACCGGAGAATCAGGCTGAAGACTATCCTCGCATGCGCTCCGCTCGCTCCGTCGAATCCGATTCTTCCGCTCAGCGCGCATCTGGCGCTAGACCAGCCTCGACGCGAAATATGCGCTCTTCCTCTGCCGGTTCGACATCGCAACCCGGCCAGAGAGGGCAGAGGCCACTGCTTAGGCTTGTCCGCATTGTACGCGCAGGTATCATTCTGCAGGGACCTCTTACCGAATCGAAGGAGCAGCGTTTTGCACGAGATCCTAATTCCGCGCTAACCGCGAACCAACAGCGGTTGCAACTTCTTTTCCGAGATTTGAATCCTCAAAGTCAGCAAGTACTGCGGGCAGGCTTAGCTTTTGGACTTGAACTTGCGAAGCAGAGACTAGCGGAAAAAGGCATACAGCAAATAGCAGCAGACGCTGAGCTGGATGTGCAAACGGCACCACGGAGCAGAGAGGCCACTTACTCCGAGTCACCCCAGCAGGCGCTGAGCGGGGCAGACTTTGATACCCCCGGCTCAGTCATGAGGCAACGGATGGAAGAATGGCAACGTGAAAGGGACGCCATCAGTCGAGAAATCCAAATGGCGAACTCCAGTCAAGTCATTGTGATCGATAGCGACAGGAGTGACCAGTCAGATGTTTCAGTCGAGCATGAAGAATACGGGAACGAGGCGGATGATTTCAACAATGAAGCCGAGACCGCACGGAAACAGGATGCCCACGTAGAGTCAGACCAAGCGAACGAGGAAGATGACGATGAGGGTTACGAGGACATTTGGCAGCAAGAGGCAATGGAGCAAGGCAACCAATCGCATCACTTGTCTGTGCATGACGAGAATTGGAATGACCTTCAACCTCGAGAGGGCGAGATCAGCCCTTGGAAAACCGGTTGGACCCCCGCACGCAGTCAGGCAGGGGGACTATACTCTCCGGCTCACTGGACTAAAGAGCACGAAACAGTGCCATTTCTGGGCCGTTCAAGAGTCACGCAGCTGCGGGAGGCAGAGGTGGATCTTACAAACCTATACCGCGCCGATCCCACTCCGAAGCGTCGCCGCTACTACTATGGAAATAGTTCTCCTTCGAGTAGCGCAAAGGGATCACCGTCAGAAGGTGGCTCGCCATTAGATCAAGCACCCGATCGGCAAGACTTCCACGATGATGCGTCCGAACATGAGCATCTGTCAGAACACTCGATCGAGTTTGGCTCTCACAGTGACTTGGAAGACGAAACGTTTCAGATTGACCCCACCACTAGATTGGAGATGGCGAGACAGAACGGTAGAGCAGAAAACATCAGAGATAATGTCGAAAGTCTTGCCGATGCCGCTGTAGCCGAGGGGCAAATCTCTGGAGCTGCAGCGGACAACACTCCCGAACCCCCACGACGAGCCAGCCCAGAGAACCAAGCATCATCCTGGTTTCAGAAGATTACTAGCCTGACACCTGGATGGCTCAGAGCGCCCAAATCTCTCAGACTAGCTTCCCCAAGAGAGAAGAGTTCAGTAATCCACGACGATGACGACAACGACGACGACGACGAAGCAGCAACCACGACAAGACCACCACATACTCGTGATGATGCCTACTCGGAGCGCATAGAGGAAAATCTACCAACGTCGTCCGGACGACAACGCTTCGGCTTCTACGATTCATTGGAAGATACGCGAGACCCTTTCTACGAAGAAGTTAGAGAGACAAGGCACAAGCGTCCAACCACTCGCTACTCCGGGCAGTTTTCGGATGACCACTATCGCTTATTGCATAATCTTTACCGCATGTCTAAGAAGCATCCTGAACGCTTCCCTTATTATCCGGCTGCTGGCCGTACCGATATCATTGGGGATTGGATCTGGACGTCAGACGGAGTCTTCGGTGTTCCGGTCACGGAGGAACAATTTGCAGTCATTGACAGGTTCGCTCAGCAGGTCTCTCGAGACGACATCATGGCCGGCGGCACGGGTCAGATTACTTGGACGGAGGCCGACTTGCATAGAAGATTAATCAGCATTATCATTGGCGAGCAGATTAGAAAGGAACGGCGGCCGATGCGCTACAGGGATCATCCGGGGAGAGGCAACCCTCGAGGCAGGGACACAGTCTATGAGACGTGGCGCAGATGAAGGTCCAGAGCTGCACGTCGCTTGGTCACTGACGTGCAAACCCCGACATAATGATTGTCTGGAAACCAGACTTGGTCTCCGCTGGCACCTGAGCTAGCGTATGCTGCAATGAGTTCTATTCTTGATGCAACTTTTCGGGTCGTTACGGAGTGGCAAAGCGGTGGCCGGGGTGAATTTCTCGTTCGCATTGAGTTGGCAGGCTTACTTTTTCCCTTTCCGCGTGCTTTTTTGGTATTGCACGTACTTTGCACATGTACAGTACTATTCCCCCTTGCTCTTTGGGTTCTTTAGGTTGGGCGTCTAAGGTTGGCCGCGGACGAGTCAGCCGCCAGAGCATTCATTTCTTGCTTCTTGTTAATATATGGATTGAACTCCTGTGACATCATTGGTGTATGGATTTGACTTTTTTCGCACTCCAGCGTATGCTCTCGATCTGGTTTGCAAACCTTTTTTCTGATTGTCAACTCGTCAATGCCGTGTGTAGGAAGAAAGTTCGAGTATGTATCCCGTCTATCTGACCAAGATCTCTCCCGCGGAACGTACTCCTCCTGCGGAAAAGAATGTTTGCCTTGCAACATTTCTCTCGCTTCTTCGCTTCTGAGCAGTTCCATGGTCTTCCCTGATCGAGTCAGTGTGCGTGCAACCCAAGGCCGGACCATGTGCCACGTTTCCCTGCTCCTCCAGATGCAGTTGCTGAAGGGTCTGAAGGACTGGTAGGGTCCATGACATGCCTGACCAGTCTCAATTCTGCTGTGATTGGGTGCATTTGTTGTAGTTTCGACTGCGCTTCTGCAGGCATCAGGACGGGTGCCAGCCAAGCACAAAGAGACGAGACACACGAGTTCTAGCCCCCCATCCCTTCTTTCAAGGCCTGAAGTGAGAGTTGTACGTTTGTCTCTTATGGCGCCTAATTGAGAAAATTGCGGGTCCGTTTCCTATCATTCTGTTGAATCGCTGCAGGATGATGTCCCGTTCTTTCAGGAAGTGAGCAAGCCGTGGATGAAGAGGTTTTAGATCTGAGATATAAGAAAGGTAAATGCCAGATGAAGGCGAGAAGGGAAAGAGGCGGGTTCATATCTCAGGCTCAGACACAGACGAGACCAAGTCACACGCGAGTCATCCGAAGCAGCAGACCAGGGTGCCTTGCAGAAATACCTCAGGCTCTTGTTCTTTCTGCCTTTTTTGTCTGTTTCTCTTTTCTCCTCTTTCACCACAGAGAGGACCCTTGGCCGGCAAGCAAATAACCACTTTGTTTACACCGTGGCCCAACGGAGGCGACGCAGACGAGACGCACGACCCAGGAAGGGAAGGTCATCCCATCCTGCCCTTCACTCTTTTCCTCTGCTTTTTTCATCAATTCTTCTTCCCTTTCCCTTTCTCCTGCGCGCGTTCTTCCTTGTCGTCGACTGGGACGATAGTATACCTTTCTTGAAGATGGGGGTCAGTAACCCGGTCAAATACGTCTTGGGCCTGTCCCTTTTCACCAAACGTCCGGACCAGCGGTCACCGGGGGCAGCGGTGTGGAAAGGCAAGGCCATCGACCACCATGGGCATGCGCATGAGGTCCGCTGGGGCGGTGCTGTGCAGGACCCTGCCGGTGACGAGGATGCCTTCGTCGCTGCAGCTGTGCACATGGCGGTGAGCGAATCCGACGGGAGCAGATGCAGCGGCAGCAGTAGCCGGAACAGCAGCGACAGCAGCGGCAGTGGCAGCAGCAGACGGCAGTTTGGAGTCGTGCGTGTCGTGAGCTGGGCAAGTCTGGTTGGCGAGCGATGTCGGTGGACGATGAGGCAGGAACGCGAGTTGGCGATCGCCGAGCTGGAGTTGGCTCGCTGTCAAAAGGCCTGGAGTTCGGAGCAGGAGTTATGGTTGACTCAGGTGAGTTAACGGGTGATTCATGCATTTCGAAACTTTCTTCTTTTGCTCTTTCTCCACTCTATACCGAGCCAAGCGCTGGGAAAAAAAAAGTAGGGGCGGAGCGAGTGCCCAAGGAGGGTTTCGTGGTACCTGAATGAACAAACCCTAACTAGTCACCAGATCAAGGCTCTTCACGAGGAGAAAGAGGCCCACGAAGAGTTTCTCCATCACCGCGCGAAGCAACAGGATGAGGAACAGCAACATTTTCGCAAGTCGTGGAATCGACGTCGGTCCCAGGAGGAACCGTCGCAACATCCGCCTCAGCCTCACTCACAACCACCCCAGCGAACCACTTCTACACATCGGGCGAACAGCAAATTGCGACGCGGTATTCGGCGCATGGGATCATAAAACGTCACCGATGGTCTAGCCTGAAAACTGGCAACACTCGACAACCCAGAAAAAAAAAAGGAGGTAGGTATTCCATCGCAGCTGAGGCTCGCACACGCCCCGAATCCAGCATGAAACGATGATCCATTTCTGACAGGTCTCGCTGGACAGGCTTGACATAGGTATTCTGGCAACAGAATAGGAAAAGAAAGAAAGGAGCAGAACGCTTTAGTACTCAACTTTCACGACCGGTGACATACTGACAAGCCTTTCCTGGCATAATTGTGATCAGCCCTGCAGGATCGTCTCTCCTTTCCTGGATGAACAGGCGAGATGAAGTCGGGAAATTCACTAGCTTGGAGACTCTTCTCTGTCTCTTGATTTAAAGATTTGCATCATGTGCCTCTTTTTTTATTTTCACTCATTTTCATTTTTCTTTCAAGGGACCTCTCTGCCTCACCATGGATGGTGATCCAGATAGATCATCAGATGCACATACTCGCAACTGCAACTTCGGCCCGCCTCCAGTGGAGGAATGAATTCCATCTAGCAACTTGATCGTCTGATACTATTGTTTTGTCCGGCACAGCGAGTGAACAAGCAGAAGAGAGCGCCAAAAGCACGGGTACAAATTCATCTCCTTCTTGTTTTCTATTTTCCTGTATTGTCTTTATTGTCCAGCCTTGGACACTCGATGTCACTACTATGGATGTACTACGTACTGTATCATTCGTTTCTTTTCTTGCCGCATCTGCAGTGGCTGTCGTCGCATGGAGACCAGGGGTCATCATGTTGCACCGCATCGCATCGTTCTTGTCATGCGTGATCGATCTCCGTCTGTTGATCTAGCATATGCATCCGAGCCGCCAATTCCAATTTCTCCTTTGTTTCAATCAGAAAGGAAACCGTAGCCTGGATACAGCGCTGCTATGAGATTGTGGGATTTCCATGGGTAGTCTATTTTTGTCACAGCGTGAATCATTAGTCACTCTGGGGAAAATCCCGCTAAAGACGATCTCAGACGCTTTGAGCCAGCGATAATCATGCCGCAGTCATGGCACAGTACGGAGTACTTTTGACGCTGTGTCCTAAATCATCTCTGGACTAATTTGACTTAAGGGAAACAAAGGGCGGCGCTGCCCCGGCGGAGCGGCGAGGACCGATCGCGCTTCGAGATAAGGAGTCGGCGGTAGTTCGTTCCTACTATCTTACTAAGTTACAGTAGTTATCTACAAAAGTACCGATTTACTACTGTGGTTAGTTTAGTCCGCTAGTACCCAGCTGGGCCTGGAGATAAGGCAGAAGAACTCACATATCCTTCTCTATGAAAAGTCCAGACTGGATTCCCCGCGCAAGGACCACACATGACCCCCGACGTCCACTTCCTGTCGAACCGTCTATAATGTGCAGTACGTAGTAAGTGATCGGTTTGATCTTTGTCTCAGGGAGCGTATGCAGCCTGCCTGATTCAGCCCTCTTGACACTGATCGACTTAACATGTTCAACTGTAAGACCCGGGGTTCGGGACTAATTACCAGTGGTGCGTAGTTACCGATATTCCCTGGTAGAAAGGCCTTGATGAACGGCGAGCGGCTTATCAGGGGGGCCAGCACTGTGACTAATGAGCGCATTCTCATGAGTAAATTCCATTGTCAGAGGGAGGATTGGGGAAGAGACGAAGACTTGAACTGATAAGCATGTATCTCGGAATGACGAATAGGCGGCAGCGATAGGACTTGGTCCAGTTTTAGGGGGATGGCTTCCCTTCAAGGTTGGCTTTGGTTTTACCGTTGATTCTCTTCTTCAACGAACTTGTCTCTTGTGGCGTGTGGCCGAGCCCCAGGATGAATAGTAGTGTCTGCCACGCTCTCTGCCACAAGTTCTTCACACGCGTTGATGCAATCAACGAAAGACAGAAGACCTTCCTGGATTCCTGTGCGCCACGCCACGTTTCTTCTTCCGGTATTGAAGAGCGGCAGCCGCTTGGCTAGTGATCGATAGACAATTCGACCGACGCGCACCCTTGCTGGTTTCGAATGGAACGGACTCATGATGGATGGCATAAGTTGTTTTGTTCCTCGTCGAATCGACATGTACAAAATTCCCGGTTGGGATTAGTGCCCGGTGGCCTGAAATGTTTCTCGAAGCTCTTTCTTTCTTTTCTCCATCCATCAAGTTTTTCTTATCGGCATCATTCATCGGAGATCCGGACAATTCGAGTAAATTCACCCGCATAGCCATGCTAGACTGCTATCAATTCATCGAGGGAGAGGCGGATTACACCGTCTGGTCAGGATCGAGACTCGCCCCTAACCTTGGTGTTGAGTACAAGAAGTTACTGACTCGAACCTCTCATTCCCCACTCACATACGATCCACCGGCCTGGCCACGCTTCCGTGGAAGATCCCCTGCCCACTCGCAACCAGGTGTTCTTCCTCTTTAGTGAGTGCCTTGACTCGCCATCATCGTGTCGCACTAAGAACTGCTTGTTTCCTTCTGCGTGGGTGGTCCTGGCGGCTTCAAAGCATAGACCAACTCCGATGCCCGTCACACGGGCTCGAACACTTATCAGCTGTCGCATAAACCCGTGCAAAAATGGAGTAGATGCTTCCAAAGAATAGAATGAATTTTCTTTCTTCGTCTATGCCTCTTTCTCTCTTCTCAGCCTTCTTTGCTCATGAAGACTATTGATTGGGGACCCCCCTCCTCAATAATACCATGGATGAACCACCCCTTGCTGTTTGATAAGGCTCGTGTCAACCACTTGAGTTCCTGTATCCCCGATATCTACGCCCTTTAAGTTTGATGTTTATTGATATTGTCGAAAACAATTTATTATTTGTAATTTATTTTTATTGTTATTATTATTATTTCTTCTTATTTCATCTTCGAGGTTCCTATCCTGGAGAGGGTGTGGGGTGCACGTCTCTCTGTCTGTCTGTCTCTCTCTCTCTCTCTCTCTCTCTCTCTCTCTCTCTCCATCCACTTCCTTCATCTTCCCCTCACCCTCCCCTGATCTTCCATTTCGGGGTTCGTTCAATGCTCGAAACGTCTGCATGGCAGCCACCACTGACTGATCTCTCTGCATTGAGACATGTTCGTCCTACTTGAATGTCGCCGGAAATAGTATCTCATTGTCACGCTCCCCTTTTTCTTGTCTAGTTACGAGAGTATATTAGATGTCCGCCCCCGCTTGTGGGGAAGCTTCCTCCCTCGACGACCCGGATCGCCATGAGTCTGAAATGTCCGCCCCCGTCACCTCCCTGTGGTGGCCAGAGGATCGCGTGAAAGCCACCCTCTGCCCGGAATATGTCTTTAGCCAGCTTCCTTCCCATGTCTTGCACCGTCTGGTCGCTTCGCTGCCCTGGGGAGAGGGCTTGACCAGCGAATCCTACCTCGACTGCATCATTGCCAAGGCGGGCAGACTCTTTCTCATCCTCGTCGACATCGGCATCCCCGATCGGATCTTCACCTTGATCGATGAGTCTCTGGATGACTCGGATCTGCCGTTCTCCGCCTCCAGCGTCAAGCGCCTGCCGCTATCTGCCGAGGACCCGGATCCCGATCTCGATCATAGGTTCTTCCTGGCTCAATGGCGGTTCATTGTACGCGGAATCCCCGCGGGGGACCATGTGAAATACACCCAGAACGAGGGCGTACCGGTCGAGCTGCTACGCACAGGGCCATCCTTGGTAAGAGAAGGCGTTGAAAAGGTGGTGCTGGCCGGTGCGCCCTGTCGTGTCCTCCTGCGCACGCAAGTCACCGTCGGCGGAGCACCGCACTTCTTCGAGGAGAACGAGGTATTGGAGGAGATTCGCTCCTTGAGGCGATTGGCCCATGACCATGTTTACTCGATCTATGCATCCTACTTTGTGGACAACACGGTTTGCATCTTATTCTCCGGAGTCTATGAACGCACTCTCATGTCCTTTCTCACTGACATGCCGCAACCATTCAAGCGTCTCCCGAAAGACAAGCGACGGCAGATATTGGTAAATTGGCCGCATTGTCTAGCCAATGGATTGTCTTGGCTACATGCGCACAGCCACGCGCACAGCGTCATCCGCCCGTCCAACATCTTGGTCGATGCTGAGTTCCGGGTCTACCTAGGTCAATTTGAGGCACTCGACACGCTGCTGTCTCCGGCCAAGCTGGATGACGTTGAGTCATATCAGTATGGGTCCCCAGAGCGCTGGGTGCGCTCGGTGAGCGTTCAAGATACGAATGTCACGCGACCCACGATAAGTCTCCCCTCTGGGAGTCGTTCCGCGCGCAAACAGTCATCCGCATCGTCCACCCGCCCGTCGTTCCTTAGCCTGTCGAGACTCCGCGGCTCTCTGCCGTCGGATGGCGAGACGGACAGTCCACGCGCAGATTCCGTCACCTCGCAAGGCACTGCCATTCGCATTGGCATGCAAGGCTCCTCGTCACGCATCTCTTTCACACAGTCATCCTCCTCCGGATCGAGTACGGGGAGTGTCCGCAAGCGCGCCATCGGATCCATCAAACGGCCCATGTTCTATACGCCCTCCATCACCTCCTCCCACTCCTCGGGGTCGTCTTCCGCTGCCTCTGCGATTTACCACCCAATCGGCTACCCCATCATTGGCACCAACGCTGCCATAGTTCAGACATGGCAAACCCGCCAAACCGACCCGGAAGCCTCCGATATCTTCTCCCTGGGGGCTGTGATCCTCGATATCTTCACCGTTCTCTGCAAGCGTAAGCTGTCCGCCTTCTCGCACCACCGTGGAGCCAAGAATCGCACTGCTGGCCGTGGAGGCGGCGTTGCCGACTGCTCCTTCCACCTCGATCGAAACGCCGGCCAGGTATGTTCGTGGATCACGCTCCTGGACAATGATGCCAAGAAACACAAAGACCCTATCTTCCAGGCCGTCCGCCCGATGCTCGATGTCGTGCGCGTCATGCTGAGCAGAGATCCCATCGACCGCCCCTCGGCGTTCCAGGTCGAACAGCGCTTCGCGTGCGCGCTTCAGAAGCTGGACGGCGTTCGGCCCCTGCACTGCGCATCTAAACTCCAACACCACGCACCACGATCCCAGAATGCTCTGCGCGTGGGCACCCACAAGAACGCCGATCTATCCTCAAACAACCTGATTGTCCCGCGCGCAGGGCCCGCAGCGCCCCGGTCACCTTCCTCTCTCAGCAGCGTCCCTGCTCCCACGGAGTACTCCCCCACTGCGCAAACCGCCCCCAGCCCCTCCGGAGGCCCCGTGAGCTACCAACCCTCCTCGACCGCCTCAATTTCCAGCTCCAGTCTCCCCGACTGCTATCTGACGGATAGCTATATCACCGCCAGCAGCGACACGGACCACGAACACGACCGGTACATCAGCTCCAGGACTGCATCCCCGTCCCCCTGGCTGGATCCAGAGTATGCGTCCGGCCCGACCATGCACCAGGATCCTTCGTGGAACTATAGTATGGCCATGAGGAAGAACTAACCGGGTTACGACCGCTATCTCCTCGCAATGCACATATCGCCACCCGTAACGCGTTGTTTTATCCACACCATGCGCGCCTCTCCTCCCTCTGATCCATCTTTCTCTCCCCTAACCCGATACAACCCCCTCATCCCTTCCCGAGCGCGTTCCTCTCTGCATACCCCAATACATACCCCGCAAAGCAATGCACATAACTCAAGCCTTCCCACGTCCTAAAGACCCCAAGCGCCTTACGCCGTGATTATCCACCCTCATTCGTCAAGACATACCCCCACGGCCCCTGGAAACCCTCTTTGTACTTTACCATTTACCGAGGGATTGTATATTGCATCTTCTTCCCGAAATCAGGCACCGTACCGCACCCCGTTATCCGTCCTGTATCCCCATCTCTATGCCCCTGGCAGCAGCGCATGATGAATGAACGAGGCATGGTCGAATAGGTAGCTAGATAAGTCAGCAGACAGAGTCCTCTCGGCGGGTGTGTTCTGTTTGTTCTATTGAAATGATATGATACCTAAATTTTTTTTTCCGTGTCGCATGGCTTGCCTCTGTAATTTAGCATCTCTAGCTTATCTGGTGGTTTGTCTGATCCTTTTTCTTTCTTGTTGACTGGTCGTTTCTTGATGAGTTTCCGCTTGGGTAATGATTTGTAACTTGCATCTGTATTCACTTTGTCTGGCGCTGCAGATTGGGAGAGAAAAGGGGGTATGGGGGGGGGGGGGTTAATGGGGAAAGGGTTTAGTCTCCCTTCCAGAGCGATATTCTGTGACCATATGCAAGATGAATACTTGAACATTATATTGGTCGTGTTGATGGGTAACCAGTAGCCATCCTGTGCTCCTCCTATACCTTATACTATGCTATCCTATCTATGGCAGTGCCAGGAGAGGGAAGTGGAGTGAATAAACCAGAGCGCGCGCGAAAATGCGGAGGAAAGCTGAACGTGGGAAAAGGTAGGACAGATATAAGGCGCCGGGTGGTTGATACAGAGCATAATCACACACGAACACCCACGAAACAAAAAAACAGCGTCAATCATAGCCACAATGCAAGTCCGCCTACTACCGTGCAGAGGGCGAGCGATATCTCGATGGCGCGGTTGAGGCTGCCGTCGCGGAGGATCGCAAAGGAACTGGCTCCGTTGCTTAGCTCGTAGGAAGGGAGGATGGTCTGCGAGGAGGACGCGGACATGGCGTCGGAGGAGTCAACTTCCTTCTGCTGTCGGTCGAAATCTGCATCTTTTTGCTTGTCCGTGGAGTCGCTCGGGGTCGCATGGTCGGTGGAAGAAGTCGTCTGGCCTAGGGTCGGCAGCGGCGCGCTGGGGTCCACGGCCCATCCGCCGGCGGTGGAGGCGGGACACGCGGGCGGGGTGATGGTGGAGGTGGAGGCGGCGTAGTCGGCCAGAGCGACGCCGGTGGGGTTTAAGGTCGCCCACTGCGCTTTGAGGTTGTCGAAGTCCGGCGCGACCGGCGTGGGTTCACCCTGGCGGACGAAGCCATCCTGCACGAGGGGCCCGTTAGTGGCGGCGGGCGCGTCCGCGGCAGGCGGCGGTGGAGGAGGGCCGTAGTTGACTAGCCCGTAGTCGTTGGTCTCCTCGATCCACTCGTAGATCATCGAGCCCGACCAGGTGTCCGCCATTTCGGGGCCGAAGATGGCGGCCTGGTCACCAAATGTCCGCGGGCGCGCAACATTGCAGCCGGTCTCTGAGAAGAAGATCGGTACGGGGTAGCCTTCGGCTTGCTTCTGGAGGGACTCGTATCCAGATTGGGTGAAGGTGGACTCTCCACACCATTCGTAGGCGTTCAGGGCGAAGAAGTCGAGTCGCTCTACCGGATCAGTTCGACAAGCCAGGTAGTCCTGCAGCATGGGACGCAGCTCTGCGATATCGGCGGCGGAGTAACCCACGGGGATGTTTCGGTATCCCTTTTCATCGCGGTAGGATTTCATGTCGCGTACTGCGGCTAGCACGTATGGTGCGGCGGCGGAGCCATCCTTGCTGGTGAGGACTTCGTTACCCACGAAAAAGCCGGCTGTGTTGTTGTACTGCTGGAATTCATCAAAGACCCCGGCGAATCGATCATATTGTGTCTGGTCCCAATGGGGATCGACCTAAACGGGCTGTGAGCATCGAGCCTACATGGTCATGTGACCGATTCGGAAGGAAGTACTGTGGTGCTCTCCCTGGGGAACCTACCTGAGAGATCGCCGTGTCGAAAGTGTCTAGATCCACAAACAGGTAGATGCCTGCATCTTCAAAGGCCTTCATGCAGCCGTCGTGGTCGGCCTCCGGGTCCACATGATAGACGCGGATAGCGTTGGTGCCCAACTCAGCCATGCGGGCCGCATCTCGCGTGCATTGAGCGGTGTCCTTCAAGGGATCTTCGGGAACGAGCTGATAGGCGATTCCTGGCGCCAAGGATAAATGCGTTAGTAAGGGGGATCGGTGAGGTGGTATTGGTAGACCGTGTCCCTGTACCTTTTATATAGTATTGCCTGCCATCTTCATAGAAGAATTTCGAACCCACGCTTGAGATAGTCTGGATGGCATGTGCAGAGCGTCCCAACGCTGCAAGCAGCAGAGAAAGTGTCGCCAGCGACGGTGAGCCGCTTGCCCTCATTGTGTGTATTTTCGACTAATGTGTCGGCTTATAGCTATTGAAGCGTGCTTCGACGTTGACGCGCAGCAATCGTTTGTGCAAATTGTTCAATCTCGAGCAGATGAATGGGGATAATGCGTTGGAACCTGTCTGACAGACGTGATTTGATAGCAGAAGCCTCTTGCCCACCCAGGCAAATTGATGCTGGACTAGCTATCCCGGCCTGGTTCTATTCACTGAAGCGCAGCTGCAAGGTTTCAATAGACTGTCGAACAATTCTCCGCGATGCGCAGAGTTTCGAACACGGAGTGGATTGGCAGCAAGAACACCCATCTTGAGACAAACTGAAGGTCTTTAATATGTGTACTCATGCTTCTCAACGCCCTTGCGACGCGGTGGGTGGGTGTTTGAGATGGCCTCCAGCCATACCATGGCACCGTGGATTCTTCGTTGAAGACATTGTTGACAAGCATTTTGCTAATAGTATGACGTCCTACTACATTCGCGCACGCCCCCCCTTTAAGTCATTGCGGTCGGGGGTTGACTGGAATGCAGCAGAATGACAGGCAGGGGGCGGGGATTAGTATGGGAGGAAGAGGGCAATGTCAAATGCCTGAGTTTCAAAGCGCCATACTGGCGACATGGGATGTATGCAGGGTTCGCGTTAAAGCAACGTGAACAATGCTTGTTGTACCATCAACATGTTGGAGCAATGAACATACTTAGTTTGAAGGACTCAAGGAGAAGGAAAGATAACCAACTACAGTTACATTCCTAATCGGGGGCAGCCGTTGCTGGCCTGGAGATTCAGGCCACAATTCTGCCACTCCAAAGCCGGCCCCCGCCGAGTTTCCCTCGGAATTGCCCGGAATGGTAGGTCGCAATCAGGTGAGCTTAGTCATTCTCCGATCTCAGACATTGTCGCCAATCATTTGTCTGTATCCTCCACTGAATCCCACTGTGATAATTAAAGCGCAATCTACATGTTTCTCCCCCTCAACCTTCCGATACCACCATCCCCCCCCTCCCTTTCAACAAAAAAAAAAAAAAAGGAGCAGGGGCAAATTTCAATAGCCCAAAAAAGCAGCATCGGTTCGTGTTCCTCTCGATTTGCCTTTCCGATGTCTTGGATCTTTATTCACAAGATCCGCATCAATGTGCTGGCCGTGACGCCATAAGCGGGCGACTATCGTGATGGCAGCGGAATAGTGCCCAACTATTCCCTCCCCAACTATCCCGACTAACTTAAGTTAGTTGGTGGGCAGCCCAGTGAGCCCAGTCTCCCCCGAGCCAGTTGGCGGCACTCGACTAAAGATTGCCCCCCCTTTTTTATGGGACCAAGACACATCAAGTTATTCGAAGTCAAGGCCTGCCCGGGCAGCACGAGGGGCTACTGGGTCTGGCCAACGATCGAGACCCTGGCCGATCCATGGCCAGATAATGAGGATCACTACCCGGACGAGGTCCGTTCCCTCCTGCCCACCCAATTCCCACTCACCATCCGGACCTCCAGGAAGGTTCAAAATTATGCGAGAATTCGGCGGCAAAAGCATCCAGGGAGGCTCAGAGGCGGCGAAGCTTGCGCGCATCGTGGCTGCAGACAGAAATCAGAATATTGAACGGTCGCAGGGTTCGATGATACATCAAGGACTCCCCAAATTGGGGTCGTGAATTGGATCGTCGGCGGCTTGCGTGGATGACGGGGCCTCGCCTGACTTGGGCTGGGCTGGCTTTGGCTTAACTTCCCGCATTCGATGGCTTGTGGGAACCGCTCGTCACCGTTTCATTTCCTCCTTTTCCCTTTTCATCTAACTCGGACCCCCCCGTCGTCACTGTCAATCGCGCTTATTATAATAATAATAATATTCTCAATCGCCTGTGGATTTAATACTTCCCCCCTCTCCCCTCCCCGGATTGCTCTCGTCATTGTTGTTGGTCGACTTCGCTTATTATCATCCTCCTCCTCCCCTCTAGAATTGGACTTCTGGACTCTCTCTCTGTCATCCACTACCCTAACTCTTCAGTAATTCTTTTTTTGGATCATGCTATCCGTGGTTCCTTCATATTTGAACGTTGCCATCCTAGGAAAGCTTCTCTGCCTACACTCGCCTTAATTGATTGGCTGAAGATTAGTCGTGTGCGCACACTACCCATCTTATCATAGCACATCAGCTCGACTCTTATAACAGACACTTCAAGATCGCTTGGATTCAATTCCTCTCTTCTATACTACAGTTTGCCCATTATAGTCAGCGGGCGACTCAATCAGCACGATGGAGACCGGTAATACTGTGTCGCCGTTTCGCATCTCACACCAGGATCGTGACAACCTGGATCGCAATGAGGCTTTCCGCATGATGCGTGAGCATCTCAGGCGACAAGAATTGGGCATGAAGGCCCCTAGGTATGTGACTGTGAGGCCTGTTATTATGGTCACCGAGCGCTAATGAATTTGATTGTAGCTTTTGCGCCTGCCACCGCAATACCTGCTCGGCCCAAGAACAAGAGACATTCCGCCTGCATCGCGACATCATTCATACGCTGCTTCTTCCCCTGTCTCTTTTGCACCACGAAGCCTCACGCATCGCCGCCAGCGTCCTTCCGAGTCGCAAAGGAGCGGAAGCCGACCGAGCCTTTCGGGGTGAGGCACGGAGTGCCTATGCCTGGTTACATTCGATCCTGACCGAGGAACACGATTGGTACTTGACGGAGCGTTGCCCCGCGTGCATTGTTCTGCATGTGATGAACTCTGAGCCCACCATCCGCTTTATCGCCGTGGCCTGCCTCTTGTCCGACCATTTGCATGGCAGCAAAAGACGGTTGCCGAACTTCGAATTTTGGCTACGGTCGTTGGAAGCCGCAGTCCGGGAAGATCCCTTCTGGGGCGATGATTTCTGGCCGGACATTGAATACCGGGCGTATGCGCTAGCCGATAGCGTCAAGGAGCTGGTGCTGCAGTGTCTGGAGCTGCAAGCGGCCTGGGATCGGCAAGACCTGCCGCCGGCTGTGTCGTACCACGCCAACTTCCGCTGTGACTCGTCACGGCCAGCTGTGGTGGTCAAGTCGGCCAACTGTGCACCCGTCACAATCTCAATGGGAGACGAGCAAAAACTGATGGCCAAGGTCGCCGCCAGTCGCGGTACGCAGTCGCGTCGGACCGACCGGCCTCAACGTTTTCACACTCGTCGCCACGCGGATGCTCGCAGAAGATCCGTGACGTCTTGAGATATCACCTGGTGGGGTGATCAGAATTTCCGATCTCAGACTCGATGTCTGAGAAACGCAATCCGTCTAATCTGTCCCATCCTTGGGGATAGTGGTATGACTAGATCTCTCAGTCCAATGGCTTCGAATGATGGGCCCTACATGAGACATGATCTGCATGTATGTCAATGACTAATTGACAATCATCGGGCTGAAGCATAAGCGTGGAAGTGACTGTAACCTTGAAAGCATTACAATTGCTGTATTGCATTGCTTTCTAAGCGAGCTTCTAGACCCAACCCGCCGCATCGCAACGCAAGGGACCCCTGCTTATCCCAGTCACTGAGATGCGCATGGCAGCCATCAACCTGTCGACATCCAGCCACTTTACGCAAGGATTGTCCGCGGAGATGCACTCGTGCGGCGGGTGCTCGTCAGTCCGAACCGTGCAAGGGACATTCTAGCCAACCGCTATAGCGAGGCTGCTGGCCACGCATTGCGGTGCTGCTAGGGGAGCTGGAGCCTGGTGGAAGAGGAAACCGAATGGTTGTGAATTTCTCTAGCTACAGCAGATGACGACGCAGTTGACTCTGACGCGCGTCGTCACAGCTTACTCTGTATAAAGATAGTGGAATGCAGACCAATTGCCAATACGTTTCTTCTATTTTCTTCTTCTGTAATTGTTGGAACCTTATACTTGTACCGAGTTAATGGACCATATTTCGGTCATAGACATGCATCAATGATAAGCGATGCCACCTACAAGTGCGTGTAGTGTGCTGATATTGCGGTCAGGTCTTTCCCTCTACCTATCTCTGACCACCCATTGCAATAGACTGATGCGGCTCAATGCAAGACGTCCTTCCTTACTCCGTACTATTGAAGACATTCTGCCATTGGTGCAACACAAGACATCATACGACACAATTGAACAGCCTTGGTTGGAGTCGAAAGTCAACCTCCGCATTGACTTGCAAAATCAAGGCATACAAACATCCTTGTCAGGATCGATTGTCGATGCAGCTAGTATTCGGGTCCAGCTGCCCGAATGGCCGCATTCTGCGTCTCCACCGACCTACTTCTTCTCGCATCGCTAGTACTGCCATGATTTTCACTGCTCTCACTTCGACGAGCAGAGCTGGTGCAGGTTTCTCACAAAAGCGACTCAGCCTGTGAGGGTATATCGTCTCGAAGTGACATTGCGTGATCTCTCCTTCTTCGGACCTCCTAGTCTGGGGAGGCAATTCGCAATGCACAACTAAGGAGATGTCGCCTCGGCGTCCTGATCCTTTGCTTTTGCTAGGGAATTGGCTATGTAGATAAACTGTGTCTCTCTGCTTCACAGAAGATGGTGCGAGTCGCACTTCTTGGTGTCCTGTCCTTATGATTTATTTTTCTCTCAATTCGTAGCTGGGGAATTGGCGAAGGACTTTTCAGCCTGCAGGCAGAATGGGGATCGAAGGATGAGGATGATAGGGCTGTGTCTGGTATTAGTTTGCGCCGATACCGCTGCTGGATGTTATACCAGCTATCCCTGCTTCGTAGTTGCAAAGGTTGTAGTGTATGCACGAGGATGAACAACAAAGTCGCGATGGCGATGGCCATGTTCTTCGCCCATCTGATTCCTGTGTTCCATGCCCCGCCTAAATGCCATCAAGGGACTTGACTATACGAAGGATGACCTCTTGTGTGGTCCATGTCGACACCGTCTCTCTTACGCCCCGGTTCAGCAGGGCCCAGCAACCCAGCTACTAACTAGTCTTCTGGGGGAGCTCTCCACTAGCGGTAGTGGTATCCATCTCCCTCGGGGCGAGTCGGGGTTTGTCGTCGTGGTGAAGGTTTCGAGCTAGAGATCCTGCGGGAGGGGGAAGAGGAGGTGCAAGCCCTTATCAGGTTGGTTGCATGGAACCCAAGGAGGCGGGATTCATCAGGCTGGCAGCCTGAAATGTTGTTGTTGAAGAGACCAGATTGACCTGTGACTTGGAAGGAGGGATTGGTGTGGAATTGACGAGTTGGTGTATACTCTGAAAGCCGTCTTTGGATGAATTATCCAGGACACGGCGTTAGGTGAAGAGGTAGCCAGTACTAATGTCCTTTCTAGAGTATACTGCAAGCCAGAGATATTCCTACTAGTTATTCTAAATCCTGGGTGGATATCATCAGACATTCAAGTATAGCTGTGTCAATGCACACGGGACAATTATAGCGCCTGATATGCAGGTTCCACGGCGTATTTATGTCTATTGTCTATAACGAGGGACATATGGGATGCTGAATTAGTACTGACTGGGCTCTTGTACTGTGAAATGTCAAGTCCCATCTATGAAGTATGAACAGAACGTAGCATAATGCAGCAGTTATGTTATACCGACTCCAGGTTTCACAGCTAGTATGGCGGACTTCAAAGGGGATTGCGGGAGCCTCCACGGACTACTAGATCTGCCTGCGCCTGCACCCCAAGTTGACTTCTAGTCAGTTAGTGTCCATCACCTGCATACCTCAGCTAGCAACAAGAGCGCAGCAAGACAAATTGCCAGTTACCTCTCAGCTCTCTCACAGCACCCTCAATCTCCAAACCACCCACCAACACGGCACAACCCTCGGTTTAATAACGGTCAGTGGCGTGCCCTCATCTCCCAAATTCAAGCCTCAAGTCCAGCCGGATAGATAGGCACAGTAATGTTCCCCCAGGAAGGAAAGACACCCGAGCTAGAACCTGGGCTTCAGTTCGACTAACTTACCGCCCGGGAAGCGATCCATGAAAACTAACTTCCCCCCAGTCCCATCCAGCCCAGCCCAGCCCGCCGGGAAAGGTGTTACGTACGTACGCATGTAAGTATGTATGTATGTAATTATGTGAGTATGTACGCCTGTGTAACGAGACCCCTCTCCTGAACCACACCCTATTCCAAGGCATCACGCCAATTGATGGGCGGACGGGAGCAGGGCTGTCAGATGAGCCAACCCTGAGCCGTTTTTAATCTATGGATTGTGGTTAGTATCTAGAAATGTTGGGTTGATTGGGTGGCGGGGAGGTTTGATCTTGATTGAGGGTGCGGCGGGTTGATCGGAGAAAAGATCCCCCCGCCACACATGGGCTGTAAGGAACCTTATTGGGAGACGGCGGGCTGCTAAGCGATATTAAATGGATGTCTAATCATCCAATGTTGTAACTAGGTAAGAGTAGTAGTTGGTTTAAGAGTGGAGGGGTTCTGCATTTCCTTGGACTTTTTTTTTTTTTTTTTTTTTTTTTTAGCTGTCTTTCAATTGTCTTTGTGAGGTAGATTGGCGTGTCTTGTGTCGGGTTGATTAAGGTGATATGATGTCTTGTTTTTAACTGTTGCGTGGTTTGTCGATTGTAATAACGATCTACGGAGAATGCGGAGTAGAACTGGATTGCGTCTGGATATTGTCATCGTGATGGGCTTGGGGAAATAGCATGATCGATCGTGCAATTATGTGAGGACGCTCGGGGGGGGGGGAGTTTGAAAGGATTTGGGTAATGCTTTCGGCTCATTTAGTTCATCCTTACACTGGAGAGGGAGATATTGGATAGGACACAGATTGTGTACAATAAATCATAATGGAGTTTCGGTGGCCCCATAACTTACATCTTAACTCATACTCTTATACCGAGACGGATACCTGCAGGTGGCCCTTCTAGTGCGAATTGGAACCCAGACCGTGATCAACAGACTACATACCACACACTACTCCGTACTGTCAGTGTCTCCTTGTGTACTTGTACATGTATGGTGATGAACGAGAATCTAGACCCTCGCATCGTCCCTCTGCCTGCTTACTCAGTCCTACCAAGCACGAAGAAACAGGATTCTACGCGTACGGAGTACTCGTCTCTAACCCAGTAATGAGTCTTAACGACCACCAGAAACTTATCGAACAAATCCCTCCACGCAATGCTGGAACACATCCATACCATACCAAAATCCAGGGTACCCAACCAAGTTTAGACTTTTAACTTGATTGACGGGTTTATTCAAATCAATTGAGCAAGTCTTCCGAGCCCCGGAATATCTCCCAGGCGTAGAAAAAGGCAAAAAGGGGGGCGCGGCATCTGAGAAATCAGGTGATTCGCGGCACACAGACACACGGCAACCCACCCACCACACACCATCACCCTTGACAAGTTTGACAGACCGGACACTGATGGACAGACCAGATGTTGAGTAAGGAAGATTCTTCCGTAGTCATGCTTTCTTTTCCAGGATTTTCGATTTCTCTAAACTAACTGACCATGGCAGCACAAGCGAGATGAGCCGTTAATGTGATACAGGGTTATTTGTACAGTACCTCACTCTGGAATGGGGAGTTTTTCGTTGTGGGTATGCTGTGTGTTGTGGACTACTGGCTCCTTTATCAGTGTGGACAGACTGATCTCTAGGCTTATGGGTGTCTGAATGATCGGGTCGATACTATTTACTCCGTACAGTAGGCTGTTTTTGGTTGCTGTGCTGTGCTGTGCTGTGCTGTGGTTATCGCTGGTAGTTAGTGTAGTAGTGGTGGGTAAACTCTCCCTAGACAGGCAGGTAGGTACGGTAAGCACTGGCACAAGACCCTCAATGTGACCCTGTATGTAGCTGTCTGTAGCTTACCAGCTGGAAAAGCACGGGACCCAACCCAGCCCAGCCACTGACGTCGTTCACAGGCCGCAGAATTCTAGATGGAACCAGAAAGCGAGTAGCGAGAGCAGAGGCAAGCGGATGGAGCCGATTCCGGACGACGGAGTACAAGGGAAACGGAGGGCTAGACCGCGGCGGAAAGCGATGAATCATGGATATGTGGTGATGGTCAGTGTGTGTTTGATGATCAAATCCCGATCTGACTCTTGGGCGGCGGTCGGTCCTTTGGGTTCTGGTCATCCTCTACCGGTGATAATTCTGGAGAGAGGAATTTTGGGGGAAAGGGGGCTTTGCGGCTGATCTAATGGAAGGGAATCGGGCTTGAGGCGGTCAATCAACCCAGCAGATTAAGCGGCTATTGATTGATTGGCAATGATGATACATACTACATTATTGAGAAGGATTCGACAGAGACAAAAGCAAAGAAACTCAGCCTCAGGCGTGCGGAATCAGCCCGGATCAGCAACTCTACTGAGTGAAATAATGCAACACGTCCAAGTCAGTGCCATTGACAGATCGGATCATTCACAGTCCAAGGAGTAAGAGTCGTCACGGCAAAGTCGGCAAGTTTAAATCAATTCTAATCTCCAAAGTGTATCGAAGTAACTACCGGTATGTGTGGTAAGGTTGGGAACAAAGACCGCCCGGCAGGATTATGCCTCTTGTGATCCGTACCTGCCTTTAAGGGCTATGAGATGATCTGGAAGCTACTTACACAGCAGTGTCTGGAGTCAAAGATACTGAGACGGTCAAGTTGCGGTGTTCAGAAAAGAGGCCCAGACTTGCATACGAAAAGCAAAGTGATGAACCTTAAAAATCCGCAATACTTGTTAATGGCAACTGGCAGTAACTGGCGATAACTGGCAAGGCGATTACCAGTAGTTAGGCGGATCGCCTCGGCAGCACGGAAACAAGGGTCTAGGCGTCAATCCGCCCGGATGCGGCAGTGGATTCGATCGCACCATGCAGGTGCGCCTTCCTGCCGTGGAACCTGGGTGAAGGGAGTGATTGGGGGGGTGGAAAGAAAAGGCTGACGACGTCAAGATCTGAGAAAGCATAACTGACCTGCAAAATAAAGGGGGAAAAATAAAATACAAAATGACTGGATCCGGGGAAACAGCAGTCAAGTTGAGTGGACGAGGAACCATTTTCCCTCCTTTAGTGTCTACTTTACTTCCCAGCAACAACTGGCATCAAAGTATGACTTACCTTCCCAAGTAACTTACCAACATCCTAAGTTACCTAGGATTATGCCTCTTACTCCAGTCTACTCCGTAAACTTCAAACTTGTGCAAGACGGCTGGCGATGATCGAGCCCGAGCCACCCAATGTTAGTGGATGAATTCCCCTTGTAATCTATTTATACACAATCTCCACCTGGATTGTGCACAGATTTTGCAGCCGAGAGAGCCCCATCCTTCATTTTGTGCAGGGACTATCTTCCCGGGGCGGGTGGGCGCCCTGGGATTCCATTCCTTTTTCGCCTTCCAGTCGGTGTGACGAGGGCTTGGCTGTTGGCCTTGTCGCCTCAACAAACAAACTAAAAAGGCTACATACATACATACTTTTGTGAACACTGTAGACAGTAGACAGTAGATACGGGGAGGAGTCGTTTCGCATCTGATTCAGAGCGTGTCTCGACCCGGAGATCCGATCATGGCTCCCACCCGCGCCCGCCCGCGCCAGACCAGGCAAACAAGCCTCCCCCCGATCAGACTGTGCAGGACGATGATCATCAAAAGTGATGCTGATCCAAGTAATACGAGATGAGCGGGCAACGGAAAAGGGTCACAGTGCCCAGACCCTCCCTCGGTCACTGACCATCACCACGGAGAGTCACAACCAACCTGACAGGGCGCCTGGCAGTCCTGTCGTGCCATGGATGAGTAGATGAGTAGATGGGGGATTGACGGGAGTATTTATTCAAAATACCGCATCCAACGGCTGCTGCCTTCGGGGAGGAGACAGAAGAAAGGGAGGGAAGGGGGGGGGAGGATAAGATGTAGTACTGTTAGTCTGTTACTGACCAGGTCATCCGCAGCTCGTGTGTCGTCCTTCCCCCCCCCCACCATTACCACACAACGCAAGAATGGACAGTGGTAAAGCCGAATAAAGGCGACACGGTCCGTGGAGTCATGACTAAGAGGTGCGTTTTACTGTAAGTTCTGAGAGTTCTGTGAGTAGTCAGTCCAGTCTGTCCAAGGAGCCCAGGAGACCAGAGAGCTCAGTTCTAGGCAGTGAGTGGGTCTTGGGGGGGGAAGGAGTGGAAGATGGGGGGCAAAAAGAGCGAAAAGGATTTAAAACGGAAGAAAAAAGACGGAGAGGACGGATAGAAGAAGAGTCAGGACAACAGCCAGAAGAGATGGCCACCACGAAAAGAAAAAAGGAAGGCCCGTGTAATGCTGGTTACAGTAAGGTATCGCCCGGCTTTGCCCATCTTAGCTCCGATCTGCCACTATAATGATGAGCAGGTACAAGCCTAGAGGCCTAGATGAGTCGGTGTCTTGTCTGGAACTGGAGGTGATGTTACCACCGGATTACATACAGGGTACGTTCTAAGTTAGTGTAAGCCATTGAAGGAGGTAAAATATTGTTCTTAACTGATTGATTCTGGGGAAAATTATTCAAGAAATAGATGAGTATTATTTATGGCTATATAGTATATTGATTGATTAAATAACTAGTTAGTTCACCTAACTTAGATGCATCATGAAAAGAACACATCGCCCAATTAATCCAGCTGCAGACACTCTCTGAGGGGGAGCAGACGGCCTCGTGTCAGGAAATTCCCCAATCAGGCAGGGTACGGTCTAGAACACGGGTGGAAAAGTCGCAGCCCGAGCGTCCTGTTCTGTTCGGGCTGTCAATTCGTGGTCTGGCCTTTCAACTTGTCCACCTTGGCTCATTTCCCTCTTTTCTCTGGCCTTTTCCTTTTCCTTTTTCTCGCCTTTCCCCCTTCCCAAAAAAAAAAAAAAAAAAAAAAGAAAACCAAAAAGAAAAAGGAAGAAGAAGAAGAAGAAGAAGAAGAAGAAGAAGCAGGAGAAGAACAGCGAAAAAAAATTAACTTCTTTCTATTGCTGGAATGGCGCTTGGTCGCTCTCTACCGTAGTCTTATTCTCCTCCCAGACAGTCCCAGTAGTCACGCTCTACTAAGTCGGGTCTTTGCTTCGCTCTCGCCCTTCAATCTCGCCCTTTCCCCACTGTATCATCATCGATCATCATCAACTACACCCACTTTCATCTCGACTACCACTCTCTTTTCTCTTCCTTTCTTCCCACCCAATTTCCTAGTCTTCCTTCTTCCTTTTCCTCTTCTTCTTCTTCCGCTCTCTTCCACTCTTCCCCCTCATCTATACTTTCCACTTTCCTCCTATACTACTCTCCCATCAAATAATCTTCCTGACCGTCCCGTCTGGTTTCCTTCGACTCACTCGAACCGTGCTTTCTGCCTCGACCACCACCACCACCACTACCACCTTGTTTGTCCGGTATATGTGTGTCGTTGATTCGACCATAATCTCCGTGCAACCTTATAGTACACTCGATCCTCCTGACGGACAACTGGACCACCATTTACCCACCGGTCATCATTTGGAGGCGTTGATCTACCCTGCTCCTCTTCCCTCCTCTCCCCCCCCCCCCCTCCCGTTGCTCTTAGGACCCGGCTTTCTTATTGGGTCCGCCTGCATTTTGCTCGCGCTGCTTCCCAGAGTCTGCCAGCAGCGCCTTCAACCGCAGACTGAATGAATCCCCCATTGTGCCATGGACCGTTTCGGCCTGCTTTGGAGGTGCGAAACAGCTCGGTCATGCGTTATCCATATTCAGCAGCCTCCAGTTCCTCAACTTCATCAACATCATCAGAAACCTCGGCAGATCCCAGCTCGCCCATAAGAGCCGTGTCGCCATTCGACTCGCACGACCCCCTTCGCCTTAGCCCGATCTCTCCTATCAAGCCACAACTTCACTCCTCCCGATCTCCTGCGCCCTTCCACGATACCGGCTCCAGTCGGCTCAAACGTCGAGCCTCGCAAGGATCAATCCTCACCAAGCCTTCGCCTGTCTCCCGTTTCCTTTCGCGCAGCAACGCGTCTCTTCACCTCCCATCGTTCGAAGAACTGGGTCTCTCTTCCAAATTCTCCCGCTCCGACTCTCAGTCCTCCCCTTCGCAATCCCGTCTTCGTCTTTCCACTGGTCCGACTGCCTCCTCTAGTTCGCTGGCGACTCGAGCAGCGCAGTCTTCCTCTACTGGGTGGGATTCGTCGGCCAAAAGTGACTACCTCTCTGCTCTGCCACCTACTCCCCCTGATGACAACGATCATATCGCTTGGAATCCCACCTCCGATATGTTGCTCTTTGAGTCGCATGTGACCCGAGATCATGGTCCCACCATGGTCATGGACGAGGGTCCCAACATCGGCAATTCTCCAGCTCGGACTGACGGCCTAAGTAGCCCCTCCGACCAGCTGTCCAACGTGTCACCGTCGAGCTCCGGTGGCAGCCCAGGGTCTTCAGGCGAGATGGACTGTGATCATAGCTCGTGGCTTGAGAACAGTATTGAAGCCACAGGTGAGTTCGGATCGATCAATCAGGGTTGAGTCGGAGCTAATCAATTTCTCGCGAGCAGTTTCATCACTTTCGCTCGCCAACTCCCGCGGTGAGGCCGTCAAGATCGTCTCACATATGCTTCCTTACCCGCGTCCTGGTGACAAGGCCGCGACAATATCACCCAACGATAGTGTCTATTGCTCCCTGGTGCAGGCAGTTCAGAATCGACTTCGCCATGGACAGTCGCCCTATATCAACGTCACCCATGCAGTCCCCGAACAATTCAGCCTTTCCAACCTACCATCCTCGCCTTCGCATAGCCCTCGATCCCTTTTTTCCAATGACGACTACTTCAATTCGACCGTCTTCTCCAGTGCTGCGGTAGTATCGGCTTATCACGACTTCCGCGGCCCTATTCAATCCAGATCCTCCTCGCACTCACCCATGCCTGTCGTTCCACCCATGACGGTTCATCTCTCGATTTTGGAGCGCTACCTCCCTCCCTCCTCCGCCCAGGAATACAAGGATCTTTTCTCGCCATATCGCCCCTCGTTCTTGGTCGACCGACTATTTGAGCTTTCTCCTGATGGGGGGTCATTGCTCTTCGTCTACCCGACTCGCAGGGGTGGATCCACCTTCAAGTCGCAGTATCTGGGTCCTATTTTAGATCCACTGCTTCGTCAATTGGTGGTTGTGAACGAGCTTTCCACAGATATCGGCCGCTACCTGGGCAAGCTCTCTTCTGTTTCTCACTTGGACGACTTTGACACGATGCGGGAACACCTTGCCCAGCTCTGTGGCTCTTTGAGCTCCTCCTCTTCGCAATTCAGTGTCGTGGACGCGCGCAAAGGGAGCGCTCATCTTGATCGGGAACTCTGGACGGAATGGTTCATTCACCAGGAGAAAGCCCGCATGAAGGAGGTGCTGAGCGTGTACTGGCAGAATGGGCGCCGCCTGCCAGCCACCAAGGCTGTCTCCAATGTGTCTTCTACGAACTACATCTTGGAGGACAAGGAGGTAACATCAGCCATGCTCCTGGGTGAGATCTTGGATGGAATCCGACGACGGCCCTACGGGGAGGATTCCGAGCCTCACGACGGGGTTGAGCTGGGCGTGTTCGTCATCCGCCGATCCCACTCCTAAGCGGGCTCGGCCGGAGTGGAGCGAGCTGCACACTCACCCCCTTGCGTCTCACTCTCGTTCCACTCACACGATTCTTGTTCTTTGAATATCTTTTTCTGAATTTGCAATTTGCTTTCCGGCTGGGTATATGATCGTACAATAAACAGGGGATTTGGCGGGTCCGGCGGCGTCGTGCGGAGTTGGATGAACATTGGGTCTCAGTTTGCATGTTTTGGAGGTCAATCTAGGAAGCATTGGCTGTTTGCATTCTTTATCCGTTGGAACAGAATACCCAGGATATCTTGTGCTTGTGTTATGATGGAAGCGTGATGACCACTAGCTTGTGTCGATGATGACGATGATGATTATTACTACTATATTAGCCGATGGGATCGCAGGATTCCGAATATCAAAACAAATCGGATGTATTCATCCCAATTACTCCGGAGTATCATTGTCTCCTTTTAATTGGCTGGTAGATTGATCTTCAGTGCAGAACCCCGGACTGCCAAGTACCAGCTCATAAATAAGAGAGTCCTCGGAAGTATGCTATAGTAACCAACAATTGCCGCTTCAATGGGGGTGTTTCTCTCAATCAATCTCTCAAAAGGCAAAACGCAGGGTGGCCGGGCGGTGAGAAATGTCCCCGACGCTAAACTTCATCGGGCCAATGGCCGGCTGCCCGCTTTCTGCTTCTCCTCCGTCACTGTCCATCCATCCATCCATCCATCCACTCCCTCATTGTGTTCTGGTTAGCTTGTTCCGCCCTCTGTCAATTTTTTTTTCTCTTACTTTGAATGTGTTACTGAATCGGAATTGGGACCTGTGCTGCTCTCTAACAGCAGCAGCTCACCATATTTTTCCGATTCAAATCACTTGTCTATACCCATTGAACGGAGTGTGAAAGAGAGATTGATTACTTTCGCACTTTATTCAGCCCTTGTCCGTTGACTTCTGCAATCCCACCCAGCGAGCCGGACTATGGCTTATTCGCCTGCTCCTCCATCCCCAGTACATGGCAGTGGTATGCCCATCATGTCTAACAACATGCATTCCCGTGGACGCTCGACGAGCCCCCCAACCAGCGTGCCGCTGTCGAAACGGGACAAGCGACGCAGCGCGCTTCAGGAGCGCCTCCAGGACCTCACGGCTTCCTTCAGCCAAAATCGAGACACTCAGTTTCGGCAGCAACTACATGCCCTCCAATGCGACATGACTCTTATCAACAATGCGGATCCCTACGAGCCCGGGCCGCTGCCCGACTCCGCGGATGAGATCGCACAGTTGATTGAGAACACCGTCGGCGGGGGAAAATTCGCCAAGGAGATGGCTAGCCTGGCGGGCATGTGGTATTCGCGGTTCGTGCAGGAAGTGAACCAGGCCAAGGCCGAGAAAGATGCAGATTTGGCGATGCTGGCGGTAAGTTTGCGTTTCCGTGCTTTTTTTGTCCCGCACAATCCCCGTGGTTTTCTTCTTCCCGTGCTAACGGATATTCTCTATTAGCATCGTCATACCAATAACCTCGAGCGGTTCCAACGAGAATATGCCTTCCGCGTCCACTTCGCCGAAGAAGAATACAAGCACCTTGCAAACACCCTCCGGGAACGTCTTGTCCAGACCATCACCGGCAAACGGGCCCGGCTCATGCGGGAGAAGGAGCAGCTGGACCTGGCCGACACCAACGCTCTGCTTCTGCACCCGAACCAATTCAGTATCACCAACCCCGCCAGTCCAGGCGGCATACACGGCAACCGTAAGACGCGGCATACCCGCCATCGGGTCGACCTCGAGCTCGGCGACGGAGCCATGGCAGAATCTTTCAACCGACGGAAGAGAAAAGCACCGGAAGAGGATGTTGGCTCCCCGGTGCGGGACTCGGGCCTGTCGTCGCACCCGGCGGAGCGCGCGAAAGCCCAGCTCGTGCAGCAGCAGCAAGCGCCCGCGTATGCAATCCAGAATCTTTTCACGGAGAAGGAGCTCAGCGCGCACGCCAACCACGCACACGTGGCCACCGTGCACTTTTTCTCCACCTCCAAGCGCGCGGATCAGCCCTCGGGGGCCGCCACCAACGGCAACAACACCGATGCGGACGAGGGCTCTGGTGTCGACGGCACAGGCGCAGAAGACAACGGTACCCCGGCCACTGACATGGCCCGGACGGCCAGCCAGAATTATCACGCCACGCGGTCGACCCGAGGACACGGCAACCATGCCTTGAACGCCCTGGCTGAGCTGTCCGATAAGCCCGCCGTGCGGCCCAACCTTCCGTACAATATTTTGGCCAACTACCACGCGCGTCCAAGCAATAATGGGGCGCCCCCGCTACCGCCACTCATGAACGAGGAAGTTGACGACGACTGGGCTCGCATGGACAGGCTGCACAATAAGCCGACCGGCTTCGTTGACCGAGGCCTGGTGCAACTCCTCGTGGAATCTATCCCGGCCGAGGTAGACGGCATCCCTCAGAACCCCAACCGGTTCAACATGTTGCACCCGGACTTCCCAACGGACATGGGGATGCATCTGTACCCTCTCGCGAAGGACACGGGAGACGGTGTCTACAGCAACGAACGGGCCAAGAAAAGCCGAAATTAGGCGTTTGTCCGGTTCGCTCATATAGAAAATCCGCGCAACCCGCACATATTACCGCCATTGAATTATACCTTTTGGCCCTTCAATACTTGATTGATCTATTATATGCCTTGAATCATTGCATTGCACGGATACCAAAGATGATTGGGACACACGACCATCACTGCTATGCTACACCGAGTCTGTTGGCTTACTTAACACCTATTTGACCTTATCTTCATACTACCACTTACACACACGGGAATACAAACAGCGGGAGTAAACACGATTCTTGACTTTTTTTGTTGGATCTTATTCTATTTGCTTTTCTATTGCTTACAGGCGTTTGGACGGAGAAGAGGAGAATTTGGCTTCGCTTGTTTTCCCTTTTTTT
>NW_020290693.1:0-47616 GCF_003184585.1 Aspergillus saccharolyticus JOP 1030-1
GGGGGGTTTACTACTAATGGGAACTGAATTGTTCTCGAGGGTCAAAGCTTTGTTCCGGATAGTTTGAGTGTGGTCTGTGTCGAACCCTTCCCGCTTCTTTACATACTGGGACGATCCACCGCACCGTTTAGAGTGCGCAAATCTTGCATCTGTCTGCTGGCCTCCCCCTTTCTATATTGTTCTCCTCACTGGGAGAGAGACTGGCAAGGACTACTACCCTACCAGCATACCCAGTGGACCATTTCACTCAAAGAGTAGCGACCCCTGCTACTTCCTAATACTGACTACGATTCAGGAGATACGGAGTACCTAGTTGGTGGTTCTTTTTTCCTTACGCGTTGATTTGCACCAATCTCCGCGGGATCCACGGTCTCCTGTGTACGGTGGGTACAAGGAAGCGGTAATTCTCTCAGTTTCAGACCGTATGTATTCAGTACCTGTATGTACGTATCTAGATACAGCACAGTGGCCGACTTGCTTACCTCACACTCATCAGTCAGTTAGTCTCTCATACATGAATGATCTCGACCGCCGTCAGCACTCTATGCAGCCAGCAGACTGCTTCGTGCGTCCTCACAATCAACCTTGACGAGATTAAGAATACCTTACAGCAGGATGTACACCGTAAAGCAGGCCAACCAACCAACCAATGGAAAGACCGCCCGAATCACCCGACCGACAAAAGCACGATTATCACATAGTACTCATCGTAGTAGCTTATCCGGCCTTCGTGAGGACTATAGAGTACAATAAGTTAGCCACTCCGAGGTGTTTATATCATTAATTAAGAAAGGTTAGTAGTTACTATTCGACCATTGGTTTCGCTGGGGCTTCCCATAGTTATTCCCCATCTCTGTAACTGAACCTTGGATACGCTGAAGTGGGACCTGGAGGCCATCGTGGAGACAACTAACAACTTTTCGAACCTGGAACACACACCTGTCATCCAATTTTTTTTTTTTTTTCTGGCGGCTGCGGCTGCTGTTGCTTCCTTCTCCGTGACTCCTCCACTTTTCCTACCCTACCTACACAGTACACAGTACAGTACTTCCGTGCTCCTGCAATCAGTGCGCAGTCTCTGCTGCCTTTGTTCTTGTTGAATGTACGGAGTATACTACCTCTACCTACAAAAGCCGGAGATCATCTGCAGGGTAGGTAGTAACTAGGTACTATATAGGTACCTAGGTACTACCTAGTAGTCGTAATAACTTCAGTTAGGAATTGACGATTTCTCTCTGTCTCCGTGGCCAGTCCTCCCTACTGTATTCTCCTCCAATCAAACCCTTGAACCAGCATCATCCCGGCAGCGCAGGACGATCGAATGACTTACAGCAGCGCGCGATCCATCCGTCCCAACAGTACACCGTGTGGCCCCTCACGCGCAGGCTGGAGAGTCCAAAACTCCCAAAAGCCAATCGCACCATCTTTGTCTTTAGTAGACTTCTTCTCCCCCTTCTTCATTTACGGAGTAGTTTTCTGGACAGTTGGTTTTTTTTTTTTTTTTTTTTTTTTTTTTTATCTTTTGGGCTTTTCCCGCTCCGCTCTTTCTTGTCTAGACTCGCCCCCATTGTCTTTCCCAGTGGGATCGAAATGAAGGCCCCGGAATCTCAACCTCGATCTTTTGAATTTTCAGTTGCAATAGTAATGAGATGTAGTTGTACTCCGTAGATTGCTATGAAAATGACTTGAAAAATAGTGGCTTGACCCTGCAGGTCCTGCTCAGAAGGCGAAATCCATCTTGTCAAGCATCAGCATATCATCCATTCCGGCAAGACAGGTACCTACCTACGTATGAAGCGAATTCTTCTTGGTGTGCCTGTCTGCTGGTTTTATTCTACCCGCGATTGTTCGCTTCATCCTCTGTTCCATTTGCCGCCGAGGATCCCTGGTACGGGAATGGCATTGCGATTCTTCATTTGGTCTTGTCACTTTCTTGCCATTGAGATTTGGCGCCCCGCCCCCTCTCTCCGTCTCTCCCCCCCATTTCCTTTCTTCATTCTTCGTTGAGCAGCCAATGTGAAGCTGAGAAGCATGGCCTTTCTAGCCTAAACGGTGGTTCCTACCCGGCGTCTTGTTTAGCTTAACCGGCCGAATGGTCCTTGCTTCGTGGCGGATTGGCGGCATTCATTGAGCTGTCTGGGCTTGAGTCTTACCACGGGGACTGCTAGATGGGACCCTGCCAGAAGATGAGAGAAATGGGCTAAATGAGTGAGTTAGCCGCAACAACAGCAGCAGCAACAGCAGCACTAGAAGTTACTAGGACTAGTTACTACTACAAGTACAACTACTACCAGTACCATTATAGGTACCACTTCACACAGTAGGTATCATTTAACCAGGAGTCATCATCATCAGTCGGCGGCGGCGGCGGCGGCAGTAGCAGTAGCAGTAGCAGCAGCAGCAGATCCCACGGTGTAGCTCTCCGCTCTTCCGCACGACGCACGGTTGTTGTCCCAGAAAATCCATCCCACTCCGTCGCCTTTTCTGCTGCTCGTTTTGAGTTGCGGGATCCACATCTGACTGCTAGGCTTTAACTATGATTATTTGCTTCCCATTTTAGTAGTTATCTCATTCTGCTTTTACCCCAATAAATTATTGCGTTGCTTTTCCTGTTCTCTCTTTTTTTTCACCTTTCTTTTTTTTTTTTTTCTCATTATTTTCTCATTTTCTTATTTTCTTATTTTCGTAGTTTTGATTGATTTTATTTTATGACTTTTTCCTTCTCAATATCGTGATCCTTCTGATTTCTCTTATCCGCTTTCCTAAATTGCCCTTGGGATTGGATTCTTGCTTTTGCTTTTGCCTTTCTCTCCCTTCCCCTCCCGCGCATGTTGATTTATTAGTATTCTTCTTGCCCGACCAGAACGGAGACAGCCATAGTCCACTAACATAGTCAGTTTCTCTCGCTCAGCTTCCTCCATCAATTGCTCTTCTCCCTCCACCTTGCGGACTTCTTTTCCCGTACGGGCCCGTGACTTGCAAGAAGCCTATACCGGGACAGATCCCTCACAGAAAGGATCGCCTGCGACGGATCATAAGCTATCACACCCAGAAGAACGAGGTTGCGCAGCACGTCCAGACCAGAAGTGCGTCAGAGACAATTGCTCGATCTCGCACCCGACTGCTTGCCTGCCTTGCAGCTTCTCTTACATTCCCGCGCAGCAGGTCTCAGAGAGAAACTGATCTCAAGCTCGAGTCAAAGACACGTGCCGGTATGTGGTGTATCTTCTCTTAATTTTCTTTTTCGCTTTTGCATTTGGCTGCCTACCTACCCCTTTCTTTTTCTTCGTTGTCTGTTCTCTACTGGATTGGTCTTTCCTTGGGTGGTGGTGGTGATTTCTGGCTGTTGCAGCGGTTCTTGTTCCTTGCTGCCCAGCCGCCTCGCCCAGGGAGTTGAATGGTCCTGCCATCGATGAGGGACTGGAACTACTGTAGAGACGCTGGGCTGTCTTGCTCCACATGCATGGAAACAGCTTCAGAGATCGAGTGTAGTCTGGTTTTGGGGAGGATCTGAAGGGGCAGCTGGGTTACCTACCCTTCTTTCTAGAACCGAAGAAGGTCGGGGGTGGCTTTTTCTTTTTCTTTTCTTTCTTTTTCTATTTTTTTCTTCTTCTTCTTCTTCTTCTTCTTCTTCTCCTCACACAGAATAATCATCCCTTCCAGTTGCATTCCTATCTTGTCACCATTTTTGGCTCTCTGGGGGAGGTGTTTCGGTTGCACCCGTCAGCCCCGAAGATCCTCTCAACCGTCCGTCACCCACCCACCACCATCATCATCATCATCATCATCACCGATTGAACTAAGGGATTTGATTATTTAATTATTTGATGATTTGATGATTTTTTTTTTTCGTTCTTTCTTTTTGGTGTTATTTTCCCCAATTTGTCTCATTTCTCGTTTTGTTCTTTTTTTTTTTTTTTTCTTTTATTGTTTCCATATTTTATTTCATTTCTTTGTTAGCCTCTTTCCCCCCTTTGTCTGTCTCTCTCTCTCTCTCTCTCTCCCTCTTTCTCCTTCCCGCACCTGGACCCGATCTGGCAGACTTGTTATTCTCAACCACGGTAGAGCCATCGATGGGCGGAAGCCGTCTGTGACCATCGGTTGACTTTTCTCCACCCTTTCCAGTGCCATTCTTTGACCATTCGACTTATACTCAGTTACTACTATCTTCAACTTCTTCATCACTACTAGCTGCCATCAGCAGCATTTCGAGTAAGTGCTTCTTTCTGTCTTCTTCGCTAAATTATTTTGAAGTGTCTCTTCTTTGGGTTGCTCCCTTGATATTCGCTTTTACTTCTTTTCCCCCGTTTTTTTTCTTTTTCATGTTCTTTTTCTTGTTTGGGTTTAATAAGTTTCCCAACCATCAACATTTCCCTTTCTGGTGTCTTCACTGAAGAAGCAGAAAGGTCGACAGGCGGGCCAGAAACCCTCCCCGGCAGCTGCAGAGAACATCAGGCTTAGCCCGCGTTTGCTGGCCGACCTCCTCCACCTCCTCTTCTTTCTCCCCCTCCTCTCTTCCCCCTCCCAGCCTCCACCTTTCTGTTCATGATCTGCTGCCGCGGCACTAGTTGTAGTTGCTGCTGCAGTCATTATTCACTTCAATTCACGATCAATTCTTCTCTCTCCACCGCTTTGAATCTTCCCTCCTTCCTCCCCCCCGCCCCCCCTCCTCCCGGTCGGTCATGATCGCCCACGTCTGGATTGTCCAAGAGACTTAGGGCGGTTATTTTTCGTCCTTTTTCGTCCTTTTTTCCTTTTGCTGGCGACTCTGATCTCATTATTCCTTTATGGATTTTACTGCAATAATTCCCTTTGCTCTACCTCTTTCCGTCCCAAATTCCCCCCAAAAGAAGAATTAGCTGCATCCTGTTTGGATTGTCACTTGTTGTTCCTCTGACCTTTTTCTACTACCTATTACGCTCTCTCTCTCTCTCTCTCTCTCTCTCTCTCAGCTCTCTCTCACCTTATCCTTATCCACCCTCACTCACCCTCACCAACCTAACCAACCCTTTTCTCTCACCTTCCCTCCTTCTCTGATCCTTCCTTTGCTGAACCTGCTTCCTTGGTTCGCATTTCTATTTCTATTTCCCCCCCCCCCCCCCCGGCCCGAGTTTTCTTCCTCCCTCCCCTCCCTCCACTCCAAACCCATTCGGGACTCCCTTGTCCGCCTCCCGTCAAGTGTGCCATCCATCCCTTCCATTTGACGCCTTCTTATACATACATCAAACCTCCGTTCCTCTTCTGCGCTTTTCTCTATTTCTTTCCTCACTTCCGATCTATCGAATGTTTCCCTCCCCCCGTCTCTTGATGACATTATGTGGATGACTTGAATGTTCTTGTTCTTGCTATCGTTACAGCCTCCTTTCACTTGCCATTCTTCTTCTGCATCCTCGACTTGCTTAGCTTGTTGACCGTGTCCTACCTAGAGCTCGCAGCATACATTAGCATTGCACCCGCCGCTCGCAACAACTCGCTACGACCCGTTACGACTCGACTGTTACTCCATTTGTTCGCCTGTCTTGTCGCTGCATCACACGTACTGCATTTTGCGTCAAACATTGCGGAAGACACCCCCCGACGTTGGATGCTGGATTATCACGTCGTCTTCGCCTCCTGCTTTGTTATCACGACCTGAAACGAGACCCATGATTGTGTGATTCTGATTCGGCTGAGCGTTTCCCTCCCAAACCATACGCAAGCGCTTGTTGTTCATCTCGCTTTCGTGGTTCTGCTTGAAGAGAGTCGTTTCTCTCACGTCTCAGCATCTAGAATTTTGTCCGCAAAGCGCCTGCATAGCGATTTCCTTGGTCTCCACCAGTGATCTCCTCGAGCGTTTATGGTTACGATTGTCCACGAGTCCGCCACGATTACACATCATTGCATGCCCTGCATTACCTGCTAAAGCTATTCTACTTGTCATTTTTTGATCACTGTGATCGAAAGTCCCAACTGACCTCCCAATCCATCCCATCTAAGAACTGAGAAGCACGACGAAACCAACAACCGCAGATAATCCTTTCTGCTTTCCTTTTCTCGGCACGCCGGACAGAACTCGCAGTCCGACGTCCAAGCGCACTCCAACTTGATCATTATTCAAACCGTTACCCCCGTCAACCGAAAAGCTGGAGCTGCCGTCGATCTCGCAGGTCCACACCAGAGGTCCTGTTGACATCCCTTGGTATAACCATCACGCCGCTGAGAGACCTCTGTTGTCTGGTGACAAGCTTCCAGCTCTCAGTCTCCCAACGGCTTCGCAGGCCATCTCGGGCCACTCCTATCGGGCGAGCTACGACGACGCCGCCGCCGCCGCCGCCCTGGGATCCAGCAATACCAGCGCCCGCACAAGTTTATCAGGATCCGCACCAGTGGGTAGTGATACGCGAAGCCCGCCTGCATCCTCGACCGATCTCACGACAGCCAACCAAAGTCGCGTTGCACTGGACGCCTCGGCACCTCAGGAGTACTCTCTCGCGCAGAATCCGGTCAACGAGAGTTATTATCAGAATCAACCCCACATCAACAGCATGAACCAGACCCAACCGTACATGGACGTCCATTCTTCGCATTTGTCGTCCGGACAGCCCTACGCCTCGCATGCTGCCACCGCTGGGGGGATTGCGCACTACCCACAATACCACCAGCAGCCGCCGGTATTGCAGCCCGCGTCGTCGACGTATGGGCCGGCTAGCTCTTATGCCCAGTATGCCTATCCCGGCGGTGTAAGTTCTTCCCAGCCTGGTCCTCAGCCTCCGTCGACGTCTTTGAGTGGCCAGGTTCCGGCTCAATTGCTGCCGCTACCCGGTAAGTAACGCTGATCGTCGCAGTTTGCCTTTCGTGCTAGGAGAATGACTGATTTCGATTGCCAGCAGTGACAAGTCACCCAGTGCCCACTCCCAGCTACGGCAACTCGACCGGAGCCCCGATGCAAGGTTTTGTGTACGATCCCACCGGTCAGATTGCGCCTCCAGGGTCAAAGCCGCGGGTGACCGCAACGCTATGGGAAGATGAAGGAAGCCTTTGCTATCAGGTCGAAGCCAAAGGAGTTTGCGTTGCTCGACGTGAAGGTAAGCTCGGCTGCCCCAGCTCGTGAAAGTGCTGGTGGACTGATTTCGCGGTTGCTGACCTCCCTTTTGCAGACAACGCAATGATCAATGGCACGAAGCTTCTCAATGTGGCGGGCATGACGAGAGGCCGGCGAGATGGTATTCTAAAAAGCGAGAAGCTCCGCCATGTCGTCAAAATCGGTCCGATGCATCTCAAGGGCGTATGGTACGGTGATCCTTTGTTGGCCTTGCGTGTCCAACCATCCCATAAGCGCTAACAGTCTCCGAAATAGGATTCCTTTTGACCGAGCTCTCGAGTTCGCGAACAAGGAGAAGATCACGGACCTGCTGTATCCCTTATTTGTTCATAACATTGGGGGATTGTTATACCACCCGACCAATCAGAACAGAACTAACCTCGTGGTGCAAGAATCTCAGCAGCGGCGCATGGAGGGTTCTCAAGCGGCGGCACGTACGTCTCAGGGGCCCCAGCCTTCTACTTTGCACCATCATCACCATTCCCTCCAGGCTGGTGTGCCTTCCCACATTGCTCAGCCACCCACAGTCGCCTCGCAACAAGGGGGTAGACCGGGGCTTGATCGGGCTCATACTTTCCCCACTCCTCCTGCTAGTGCTTCGAGTCTCATGGGTATCACCAACTCCAGCAATTCCTACGATTGGAACAACCAAGCAATGACATCGGGCGTTCCCAACTCCCAGCCACTGTCCATTGATACGGCTCTGAGCAACGCCCGCTCGATGCCAACCACGCCGGCCACGACTCCCCCTGGCAATACCTTGCAAGGAATGCAGTCTTTCCAGGGGCAATCAGGCTATGACTCGAAGCCTTATTACTCTGCAGCACCGCCTTCCCACCCTCATTATGCTTCGCAATCGAGCGGCATGGCCCCATATGGACAAACAATATCGTCGACTCCCTATCTGAAAAGCGAACCATACCTGAAGAGCGAACCGTATTTGAAGAATGAGCCGTATATGAAAAACGAGATGGGACCCCCTTCAAGCCGTACCCCGGGTGCGCAGGCAGAGAGTGAGTCGGCCGATGTCAAGTCGGAGCGTTATGCCCAGAGCAATGGCCATGTGAGCGCTACTGGAAATGAGTCAGTCGGGGAGCATGAACCGGAGTATGTGCAACATGACAATGCTGGTTATAATACTGGTCGTGGCTCATACACTTACACCACCAACCCATCGGTGGGTAGTCTGGCTGGAGACCACTCTCAGCTCGCACCTGAGATTGCCGGTTCTCCTACCCAGCCGAACGGGTCCGGGAGAATGACCCCGCGCACCAGTGGTGGGCCTCCGCCGTGGGGCACAGGCTACAGTACCCCGCCCCGCCCTGCTGCTGCCAGTAGTCTCTACAACATTGTCAGTGACACTCGCGGAACGTCTAACACCGGTGCCACCTCCGATAATTATTCAGTCTCCAACTCGGCTGCGGGATACGCGACCGCGCTCAATGTTTCGCTTGGCTCGAACAAGCGCATGAGGGAAGACGATGAGGTGGATCGTATTGCTCGTCCCGATAGTCGCGGCCCTGACTATGAGAGTAAGCGTCGCAAGACGCTGAGTGAGACTTCTGTCGGTGGACCTGTTGGTGGCGTTCCGTTAGCATTGCAGCCCATGAAGGCAGGTGGTGCGATGTCTCGTCGCCGGTAGCCGGTGCCGGCCCCGAAGGGAGGAGCCGAACCCAATGAGAGAGAATAGGCGGGAAACCCCCACTGACGAAAAGCACAATCTTTTCCTTAGAGAAAAGATAAAACCTATTTCTTTGCAGGGTCTTTTTCTCAACTGGCGTGTATCCTGGAGGGGGTTTTTTTTTTTTTTTTTTTTTTCTCTCTTTTGTTTGCTTACTGCGAAAACTTTTCGCCTTCATAATAGACATTGATATCGGCTTGGGGACTAGGTTACACCATCCATTGCGACCACTCGCATGGGTCCAAGCCCTGGTCACCACCGAAGCTGCATTTGTTTGATTTGTTGAAAGTCTGCAGTGAGGACCTGCGCCCCATTTTGCGCCTACTGCCGCCAGGTGATTGGGCGCAGGTAGGACCACGAGGCCGGTTGTGGTTATGCATGCATGTATGAGCCTCAAACGAGGTTCAATTTTCAATCGTTTAATGTGTTTTGTCTGCACAGGATTCTGCCCAAGAATCTTGCATAGTGGACCTCTGTGGAAGATGATCTTGATAGGGACAGCGTCCATGTGGACACAGGGGCAACGGGAATGGTCAGCGTTCTGGGGTGTGGTTTCTTTGGTCATTTGTTGGCTTGCGCATTGGTTCTGACCGGCTATATTTAACGACCATGATGTCACGAATTTCCTATGACGAGAGAATCTTGGATTATATTGTTGTGGTTCACTTTTTCTTCGCTTTGATTTGTTCAATCACTCTCTCCATTCTTGCATCTTCAGGTTTGCGGCCGACTGGAGTCGCTTCCTGGACTTCACGTGTGCGCCTTATTTTCTGACATGTATGGGCATCTTCAAAAAACAAAACTCCACGGGTTTTCAAACTTTCATTGTAATCTGCGTGTGAGGAGTGTAGTTGCAGTGTGCCAAGGTTTTCCGGTTGACATCGTTTAGGCGTTCAGAACGGGTTGACCAATTGTGTACTCCAGGCTAAATCTTTAACCATTGCGCCTGCATGCATCCATCAGTGCGAGCAGGACTATGCCTCCACCGCATGGTACATGTCGATGCTTGCAAGAGTAAGTACATACGTGCGAGATGTTCATGTGAGAAATTCCATGAAGATAGACCTAGGCATGCTTTCGAGATGTAAATCAACATCATCAGTCATAAAGAGTGAGAGAAAGAGATACAAGGTAGTGTCGATAAGGATTGCATGGAAGAGGACGGGACAAGTAGAGCGTAAACGGGTACATGTGCCTGGCCATCCTACTAGAAAGGATGCATTTCCCACCTCAAGACTGGTTTGCAGAGTGCAAATTGTGTAGACATGGCGGGATAGGTCGAAGAAGTCTCTCTGCCCTTGTTGTCAAAAATTTGAGCTCGCCTATAGGGTCGTTGTTGTGATTGTTGCTGAAGGGCTCGTAGGTTAATGGGAGGAGGCAAACTGGTGTAGCTTCTCAAGTAAAACGCGTATTTCGCCTGTCCATCGAGCTGTTCCTCGTGTCGCAAAAGCTTCAACTGTCTTTGAATTTCCTTGGCTTTCTTGACACCAAAGCCCTCAGTATCGATCTCTTGGACCGATTCCAGAGGCAATATTATGCACCTCGGCATAGCAGAGGACTGCGAAGAGCCCATCCCAGAAAACACTTGCTCGACCCCGGAAAGAATTGATTCGCTACTCTGCGGGAGGATGGCCATGGGGTTCCAATCGCCGCTTGATGCCTCTTCGTTTTGAGCTAGCATTGGGTCAAAGCAAGGGAGTCCATGACCGGCTATAGGGCACGGCAAAGAATCTGACTCGTGGTTTGATCCAAGGAGGTCTTTTATCCCGCGAGTCTTTAACTCAAAGGTAAATTCGTCCCGCCCATGCTGAGTGAGTGCCTTGAAGGGTAGTATGGCCCGAGATGCTGCTTGCAGCTGAGAACGAGAGTAATGGTGGGGAAGAAAGAGAAGAATGAGGATGAGGACCCCAATGGTCCTCAACCATCATTTCAGTGCAAGAAGGACAAGTCGGCTTCTGGATTCAGAGAAATGGTCGATCACCGACCCTTCGGGTTTTCAACGCTGTACCATTCAATGGCACTTCTCGCCCCTCTCTGCACATCAATATAAGTACTACCTCCTAGCAGCACCTCCTTGACGAGACGTTTCGGCTGGCATACAATCCGAGCCAGACTTGGGTCTTCGCAACCTCACACAGCACGAAAGCGGTCACTTATTTCTCTGGAATTACGAGTGGTATCTCACCCTCAACCGACTTCGTCAACGTGATTCCGTATTTCAAACCGCATGCAACAGTCTTCCGGCCACTGGGACAAGATCATTTGGCGTCGCGGGACCCCGAGCGACTGCGACGGTACGAGAAAGGAGAGCGACTGGACGATTTCTTTTCAAGCGTTGATGGAAGACAAGAATGGCCGGACCAACCCGCTCGAATGGGGCGAGGTGCTGGCTGAGGTCAATATCATGATGAATGCGGGCAGTGTGACCTGCGTTATCAACAAACTGCCATGACCGCAGATCTGTCAGATTATGATCCAGACTCGATTCATGAGATCCCAGACACAAAATTAGCTATAGTTCTACTATCTACATATGGAGAGGGGGGCGATCCTAGCGATAATACGGCCGAGTTTTGGGACTGGGTTCAGAAGGCCCCCCGAAGGGTCACTGTCCAATCTGCGTTACTGCGCCTCTGGGTTGGGCAACAGCAATTACAGATTCTACAATCGAGTCGTCAATGTGGTCGCGCAGGCACTAGACCAGAGAGGGGGGGCTCGTTCTCTGGTGCCCCTGTTGGTAGAGCCTACGATGTCGAAGGTACGACGCAAGAGGACTTTCTTACCTGGAAGGACGACCTGTTCGCTGCCTGCCGGATCCAGCTGGGTTTTAAGGAAGGCGAGGCTCAGTATCGACCCACAGTAGCAGTTGATGAGGACGAGTCAGTCGAGCCAATCGATCTTCACATCAAGGTGCACCTGATCCTCGCGATCCTTCAGGCAAGGTGTCTACTCAGTGCTCTGCAGTACGGCCCCTTCCTATACCCGGTACGCGCCAGCTGTTTCTCTCGACCTCGGACCGTCATTGCCTGCATCTCGACTTAGTCTTGGAATCTATTATTTCGTTATCTTTCTTTTGATAATAATAAGTTATATCTTTAGTAGAAAGTTAAGAGAGTATGTTTTCAGTAATGCTCTCATGTTTTTCTGATAATATTTCTCCTATTCTTTAGCACTACATAATAGTAAACCGCCTCCAAGCCAGTCTCATATCATGCCACATGTACCCCATATTTATGGAATAAAAGAGAAGGCGAGAGCAAAGTCTTTGGGATGTATACAATTGCTAACTTTTGCAAGTATGTACTGCATGAACCAAACAACCTGGGAGTGAACCATACTAAAAGAAATGAGAAGGGCCAAGTCACTTCTGCCCAGGATCACATAAGCCACCATCCTCCCTCCAGCCGTTTTAGCAAAAGAAAGCAAACCGACCAATTTCCTTAGAAATGGTTTGCTGTGGTCTCTCTCAAGACTAAGTCTCACGAGAAGAAAGAACCTCTAAAAAACGAAAAAAAAAAAAATAAAATAAAATAAAATAAATGAAAAAGAAAAAAAAAAGAATCAGGTCTAGGGTATTCTTTTCGCAGCATGTGCCTGCTCAAAGATCCGTTGCCAGATCGTGATCCACTGCTGCTGCTTGTAAGATGGATATGTGAGCTTTTGAGGCTCGCGGAAGGTCGCCTGCAGGATATCGCGCAGACGAGCGCTGAGTAATTTCAGCGCCAGCATTGATTTCCAATCCCGAATGGAGAAGCGAATGCGGTTGGCGTCAATAGAGATGACGCCGGAATACATCTAAGCATGGTGTTAATCTTATCTCTCTACAAATCTCAAGCAAGGAGGTATGTGTGGTAATAAGGTCTGGCCTCAGTCCGGCTAGTGAGATCTTGGAAGATCCATAAACGCACCTTGAATTCAGGCTCGCCGCAAAGTAGGGCAATGGCAAAGTCGTCCACAACGCTCGTCTCGAACGCATTGTAATTTCGATTACGGCCCTGCATGATGTTGTAATAGGAGAGCCATCTGAGAGGGGGTGAAGCTGGATCGGGGTTGCGGTTGACGGAAGTGGGATGAAGGGTGACGGATTGATTGTTGGCAACGTTGCGCCAACCTTTGCCTTCACGAGTGAGCAGCTTTGGGTAGAAACTCCACGAAATCACCGAGTTGACGACCGTGTCATTGACGCTGTTAGTGTCATACTCCTCGGGGATAACGAAGAATTGACGGTTTCGCCCACCGTAGCGCGATCTTTCCGAGTCAGTGAGGTTTGAGCTAAGATATGAGATGTTGGAAAGCTAGCTAACCTATTGAGAGCAGCCTTCTGCGTTGGGTCGAGGGTCAAGAGACCAGCATCGGCAATCGAAACTATCAGTTGCATTTTGATGTCTTCAATATTGAGCAGTGTTTGAGAGCTGAGAAAGTTCTTCCGACAGAACGCGTATTCGTTTGCACCAGGTGAGTTCCTTGTGCGCTTCCAAGAGCAATAGGCATTATATACTGTCAGGAGATCCGAGTCGCCTGTACGAGACGATTGAAATTAACCCTGCATCAACAAGCACTAGGGTGCCTTCAGTAGCTTACCTTTGCGAAATGAGAGCCTGGCTATATCCTTCTGCGTGTTCGATCCCATTGTGTTAACGAAAGGTGACTTGGAGGAAAGAATGGCTGCAATGCTAACGGTGGCATCTAAGCACCGGAAGAATGCGCCATGGATAATCAGCTTCCCGAGAAAAACGTCCAATGGTAATTTAGCGAGCTGCATTCCAAGAGGGGTCAGATTCTCTGCATTTGTCAGTGCTTTGACTTCCTTCAATGAGTCAATCGCGCGGCGGATATTTTTCGATGACGGCGGATCGAGCGCTTCTAGGAGAGTCGGTTCCACCTCGCCCAGTTTGCATATCTTGACTCGCAGTACCAGATCCTGAAGAGATAAACGCAGCATCTCTGGTGTTTGTTGTTCCGCAAGCTGCAATTGAGTTATGAGCATGTACACTTTACCAAGTGTGATGAACACATACTACTTTGTCATGGCGATATTTCGTGAACATATGGAAGCATATTCCGTCCTGAACTCGACCAGCTCGCCCTCGGCGTTGCTTCGCATTGGCTCGTGAGATGAAGGTTTCAACGAGTCGTGAGAGTTGTCGTCGCTCATCGAACCTATCTGTTATGAGAAAGCGTCAATGCTAATGGTCGTTTCAATACTAACCGCATGGTCTTTTCTTTGCCTGCATCAATCACAGCAGTGATGTCCGGAATCGTAATTCCTAGCCAAGGTTAGTGAATGGTACTGCTTGGAACCTAGGAGACTGACCTGTTTCGGCTATGTTGGTAGCAATTACAATCTTCCTCATGCCCTCCGGGGGTACGACGAAGGCCTTCTCCTGGTCTTCACTGGCAATGGAGGAATGCAGGGCATGCACGATCCACCCTTGCTGGAATGTCGGATCTGACAGGATCTCATCGTTCAAGCGGCGAATTTCGGCCATACCAGGCATGAAAATAAGAATAGCTTTACTGTAGTGGGTCATTTCAGGCGAGGTGGCAATCTTCGCAACTAGCCGCTTGATGAGTTGATAATCAAGGCGATATTCATCAAAGTTGAGAATCGTGTCGCGGGTCTGCTTTGAATACCGATCAAGCGTTGACGGAAGGCCACCATCCACCGCCTCACTCTGAGCCATCTCAGACGATAACTCATCGGAGTCTTCATCCATAACACCATTGGCCTCATTCTCAGACAGCCGGTAGTTTGTCAATTCAACGGCATCCTCCAAGAATTTCATCTCCACAGGGAATGTCCGCCCAGGTATATTTAGCACGGGAACTCCACCTAGGTATGTCGAGAAGCGTTGTGCTTCAAGTGTAGCAGACATGAGAATCAATTTCAAATCAGGTCGTCTTAACATCAATCGCCGAAGGACGATAAGTAGGAAGTCACTGTCGATGGAACGCTCGTGAACCTCGTCAAGGACAACATGCGTGATGTCCCGGAAGTCGTCCGGGCGTTCGAGCATCCGCACCACGACTCCCGTGGTTCTATACCAACAGTCAGCAGGAAGCACTAGTTCATTTTAAATAACAGGAACAACGTACGCAAAAACGAGCCTTGTGGAAAGGCTAACTTTGCTTTCCAGCCTGACAGCAAATCCAATAAGAGAGCGTGCTGTCCCTACATCGTTCTTATTTTCCCCAAGCTCTTCACTGACTCGGCGAGCAAGTGATATAGCGGAGATTCGTCGCGGTTCTGTGACATAGATTTTGCAAGGACGGCCTTGCTGCATCTCGTGCTCCAAGATAAAGGACGGAATCTGAGTACTCTTACCACTTCCTGTCTCACTGCAGATGATAAGCGCACGGTGTGTTTCTAGAGTGCTTAGAATCTCGTCCCTGAAGTTCCAAATGGGCAGATTCATCCTGCCCTGAATCATATACTGGAACGCCGCGGTAGAGGATTTCTCCGTCCAGATCCTCATCAGTTCCGCATCAGGCTCCAAGCCATCCTTGGTGCTGATTCCACGGACTGGAGACTCCGGCTTGCTAGAATTTCCATTCCTTCGCCGAAAGTTGTCTGACAGTACAACATCATCCTCGAATGTGCCGTGATTTTCTTGGAGTAACATCTTCAGATTCTTTACCGTTTTCTTATCCACTTCCTCTTCTTGCAACTTCTTTGCGTTCGCGAACTCTGCATAAAGATCTCGCCACACGGCTGGAAGGCGCAGGTAGGCTTTGCCTTCTTTTGAGGTCTGAGAGAACAGAATGAAAAGAGCCAGGGTCGAGACGAATGCTTCAGCTTGCTGATTTGTAGGGGTTGCTATATTATCCATGGAAGCGAAGGTGGCGTACGAGTTCGAGTTGTGTGTGATACTTTCCCATTGGAAGGGAAAGGGAATCTCTTGAGATTTTGACCATCTCACCTCAACCGCGCTCCGATTCGAATGCGATGATGACGAGCAGTCTTTATACGTTACTTTGCACCCGGAGTCCCTAGTTTGACTCGGTAAGCTGTTAAAGTCCCACTATCCAGGCCCTTCAAGCGAGAGCAATGAACATACCTTGCCTTGCAAGTCTCCTCCAAAATTCTTCGAGGGCTAAGTCCAGACCATTTCCCAAAGTCGCGAAGCGTGATAGCAGCCTTGTTCAACTCTTCGGTGATCACGCCTAGTTCCAATGTAGGCTCTTCAGATCCGAACATGTCGCCCAATAAGTCTGCGTCTTCTCCAATACTGTCCAGTGGTGCTGCGTCACCATCTAGTTCTGCCTCTTTTTCTTCCGGTTGCTCTTTGTCGGCCGTCTCTCCAGCCAAAGCTCTGTCTTCGGGCTGGGTTCGGCGAGTGAAAGCCGCTTCCTTTCTCAGATCATCAAGCTTTTCTCTCCACTCGTACTCGGCCTCGTGCCGGTCAAAAAGTACGTCGTTCTCAATGCCTGCGATCTTGCGCTGTAGCTTCGCTACCTGTGGGTCTTGAATCTCAGCTTCGATGGGTTTACGACTGCCCTTTTTCCCTTTTTTGGGCTGGTCGAAGAATTCTGGCCGCAGTTCGTATAGCCGGGTCTGCAGCTCCAAATATTTCGGGGTCAATGTGTCAGGATCGAGAGAGCTGTCTGAATCATAAGAATACGGCTGCGGAGGACTTGGACCCTTTACGACGTTCTTAGGCTTTTGCACTCTGCTAATATTCTGAGTCTGTGCTGGGGTAGAAGCTTGTAATGGCTCACGATCTGGCGCCAGTCAGCTATCCAATCCTTACGCGATACCAGGCGTCTATGATTACCAGTGATCCAAGAGACATTCTTGTCCAGCTCGCTTCCCCGTTGGGGATTAGTCTGATTGTAAAAGGGAAGCTCCTTGGGATCGCAGTGCAAGGCTAGCCAATCCAGGGCCTCGTCCAGGTTGCAGACCACCTCTTTGTTAGTGGACGTGAAATTACCGGGAAAATACAGCAGAAGATGTTTCAAAGCTTCGTCAACTTTTCCGTTAGGAAAGCCTAGTTTAAGCAAGGTCTCCTGAAGTGTCCACAATCTCATATACAACTCCTCTTCCGGGATAGGCTTTTTCGAGCTTGAGTCTCGGTTGGAAGCGGGACTGAGTTCGCGCTCCTCGGTCTCCGCCAGACTTAAGATGGTATCCAGGACGTCTGAGGGAAGCCATTCCAGGAGATTAATCGACACGGCTTGCTGCCGAAGTACTCTCCGCTCAGTTTCCAGCTTCGCAACCTGTCGCCCTGCGTCATTCCTGCATTTCAAGGCGTATTTTTCCACGAGAAGCTGCAGCTCAGCTTCCTCCAAATGTTTCTCGAGTTCTTCAGGGGTATAGTTCTGTAGCGAAGGAGCTTTGTCCTTGTCGCTACTTGTGGTCGGCTGCTGGGTTTCGGCGGGAGTGGGACGGTCGCTTTCCGAGACGGACTTGGAGTCTACGGTGGAATTTGGTAATGATGGTTCTATAGATTTCGGTTTCGAAGGAATTGAGACCGTTGCAAAGCCTCGAGCCGGATTGGAGGCAGGCTTCTTCTTTTTCCTGTTGTTGGGCGGCATGATGATAGGTGAGTGAGGGGGATGGAGGGGAAGAAGAAGAGAATTGGTTCTGCTGTTCGGTTGGCGTTCAAGATAAGTTCGGATTGACACCTTCAGTCCAAGCACATATTCTGAATTGTAAGTCGAGACTGAAAGATGGGATTCAACGATATCGTCATAGCCTTGTCCGATCAAAAGAAGGGAGAGGAGGGTGTAATTGGATTGGCGCGTGCGCACGAGACAGTCGAAGAGGTTGTGGTAGGGAAAAGGTTGAAGGTAAAGCGGGCAGGCGGAGTTCACTAAGTTACTAGTAACTATAAGTTACGTAGTATGTACTACTACAAGTACCGGGTAAGTAATACTTCGGTGGTGCAGTGGGTGCGGCTGCACTAAGTTAGTAGTAGTACAGTTGTCTGTCAGTCGAGCCTCTCAACCCCTCCCCACAACCGCCGCAAAACTTTTATGACAACATCATCGGTCCCCATTTGTCAATTGTCTTGTCACGCCGGCATGCTTCAGTCCATCACTTAACATGGACGACTTCCCATGGGACCAGGTGGATTCCGGCAACCTGGAGAGTCTGCAGGTCGTTCTCTTCTCGAGTTCGACTGCTCGCAGAATCCGTGCTCTCCAGGAGCTCCGCGATAGAATCGGTCAGTGTTGCCAGTCTCTCCGGCAAAAAAAAGTCCAGCCCAGCCCCCCAAACCCCAGCTCTGCCCATTCCCTCTCCTACTCAGTCTATTGTTAATATACTCATGGTGCCCTTGATGCTGTCCAGCTTCCACGTTACCTTCTCATATCCGTCAGCCTGTCATTGGCCTTCTTTTCAAAACTTATCCTCGCTATGTCGATCGTCCCTCGCGCCAGGCCGTTCAACAATGTCTCCGCGAGCTGCTCAAGGCTCCCGTGCCGACCGATGACTTGAAATACTTCACGCAGAAACTGCAGAACGAAGCTGCGAAACCCGCACTGGCTCCCGGTCCGGCCTTGGTGCTTGTCGAATGGTGCTCAATTGTGCTACAGGTCTTGGCTGAGGACCCCGAGGCCCCGCTGTCGGCCGCTCTGGACACAATTGCGGTGGACGCGAAGGCCCTGAATATCTGTCTGGCTGCTGCTGGTCCCAAGCAGGCTGTGAAAGTTTCCGCTCTTCGAGTCACTAGGCGTGCGCTACGTGCTGTCTTTGGCTCCGTTCCTTGGGGTGAAGATGCAATCCGTCAGTCTGTCCAGCGGTTGACCAGCGACACTGCCGCGGGACAAAAGAATGCACCCTTGCTTGGCGTCATCTCCGGGGTCTGCGCTCGTCTCCCCTCCAGGAAGCCAATCCTGGAGGAGCAAAAGAAAGCCATCATTGCCTTTTACATCAAAGAACTGGTCGGTGCCAAGTCTGCTGTGCCATCTCATATCGCCGATGCATTGGGCGACTTCTTCGTCGCTTTCGTTACTTATGAAGATGTTGCGTCCGAATTAACGCCCCCTATCGAAAAGGCCATGCTGCGGTCCCCCGAAGTGGTCCTGAGTGGCTTGCTTTCATCTCTCTGCTCCTCGCTGCCGGATGGATTTGATCTTGCGGAGCTTCTACATTCTCGACTATTGAAGCATCTTTTGTCGAGTATGAAGTCAGCCAACCCAGCAATCAGACAAGGTGCCGTCCGTTCCTTTGAAGGCCTACTTTCCAAGTCTAAGAATGACAGCCTTCTGCTGAAGGTCACTAGCGAAGTCGTTGGTCCTCTCAAAACTCAAAAGATTACCAACCCGGAACAACGTGCCGTGTACGCGCAAGCCGTTGCTGCTATCCTGCCTTCTGTCGACATTTCAAAAGAAGTGATTCAAGGTCTCGTCCCTGTTTTCTCGCGTGAATCCAACGAAGCCGCCTTGGAGCAGGAAATTAAATCGTTCTGCAGGCATTTGGCATTCCTTGTACAATCCAAAGTCAGGATCAACGACGATGTCGTTGGTGCAATCGTCAAGGGCTCCTCCGATAAACGGGTACCTTTCAAGAAGCTCTGGCAGCTTAACGTCAGCGAAGTATTCTGGCAGGTAGAATCGTCGACTTTGGAAAGTGTCGAGGTTGAACCGCTCGTCAACAAGTACCTCGCCAAGATGAAAGAACTGTATACTGAGGTCTTCACCAATCCTTTGCCTTCTGCTCAGGGCGGATCTTTATCTACAGCTTACATCTACCTTGCCCTATTGAAGCGTTCCTCTTCCCTCTCAGGTTTCAATGCGGCAGCCTGGGACGAGACTATAGCGCAGACATTAATGCTTAGCCCCAAGCCATCTTTCTTGGTCAACCCCAAGGCATACTCTAAACTAGCTTCTCAGGCCGAGCTTCAGTGGGCAGTAAGAGCACTTGCTGCAGTTACCACTAGCTCCAAGTTTGACGATGCTGAAGATGCAGCCAAGACTGCATGGGCCCAGGCTTTCATTTACAGTATCACTGCACCTGCACTTCACACTAGCTTCCGTGACGAATCTGCACGCGCACTGACCGAGGTCTATCTGAAGAATGTGGCTAGCATCAGCCGGACTATTATTGATGGCCTATGGGCTTGGATTCTTGCTTTCAGAACAGGCGAAAAGGAATCTGCGCCAGTTTCCGCGGGTCTCGAGAGTGAAAAACACCTTCATCTCGTTGTGAAGGCCATTTGTCCGCCTTCTTCCATATTGCAAGGCGTGGAAAATATTACAGCTGATCTGAAAAGCCAGCTTGTCAATCTGCTTCTCCTTTGTCGACCTGAATTGATTCCGAATGCATCGTGGATCACCCTGTGTCTTAGAACCGGTACTGATCCTGGTGATTTGGTGCGCGAACTTGCAGACGATTGTTTGAAGCAATTGACTCGTGTGCAGGAGGTAATGTTGTCCCTGATCTTGCTATGGTTCCTGACTAACTAGCTGGCAGGATCCCGTACAGTCCAAGGTCCCTCAACTCAATGCCGCTATTTGGAGCGCAGCCGGCGAACTGGCCTTTGTAGCTCCGGATGCTATGGTACCTAGACTTGTTGCTCAAATTCGGGAGGACTTGGATGTATCGCGTGTTTCAAAGTTCACCCCGACTGATGTTGCCATCGCACGCACTCCTGAGGGAACCATGTTCGTTGATGTGCTTAGCACCAAGTCAAAGCCAAGTTTCGATAAGAACAACAAGGACTATAATATCCTCAAGTGGGAGGAAGAGCTACGGGTGCAACTGGCAGAAAAGAAAGGTCAAAAGCCAAAGAAGCTTACTGCTGATGAGCAGGCCAAGGTCAACGCTCAGCTTGCTAAAGAGTCTAAGATCCGTGAAGAGGTTCTCGAGGAGATTAAGAGAATAGAAAGGGGAACTGGGATCATTCAGGGCCTCGCTAGTGGCCCAGCGATTGACGCAGATGGCTGGATCAACCCTGCTGTGAGCGCCTTGCTTGCACTGGCAGAAGCTGGTGCAGGCTTGTTTGCTGGTGATGTTGTTACCAAGGCCTATCTCAAATGCTCAGAAAAACTTTCTTCACGTCTCGGTCCCCTGCGGTCCTTCGTGGGTGTCGCAACTCTTCGCGCGATCGGCCAGACACATCTACCAACTGAGATGGAGGCTGAGTCACTTGGGCGTAAGTGATAATACCGCAAGGAATTAGGGTACGATCCTACTAACACGTCTGCAGAACTCGTCACCAGGATCCTCTACCGTTTGCGCTTTGCGTCTGAACAACGCCCTCTCGACATTTCGTCCTTGGCATACGTTCTTCCCTTGCTGTTCTTGATCCTCAGTCGAAATGGAATAGAGGAACAGAAAGGAGAAGAAGAAGGCGAGCAGGTTCTCCTTGCCATTGAAGTTTTGTCTTTCCATGCAAGCTCTTGTAAGTATTCCTGTTTGAGCCCCTTGAGTTGATTCGAATGCCTGTTCAAATGGACTAATTCGATATGTACAGTTGCCGATGACCGTCTTCCACGTGTTGAGGTTCTGAACCACTTGCTCTCAGCAATGCAGAGATACACCCAGCACTATAAGCTTATCAAGGATACTCTTTTCGACTTTTGCAGGTCTATCTCATCAAATATCTCTAAGGATGAGCTGGATGTTCTGTTGAGGGGGACGATTGTTTCTGAGGTGTCTGTGCGCACATCTGTCCTACAGGTCATTGAAGCTGAAATCGACTTGACCGATCTCGATTTCTCGGAGCACATATGGCTGGAATGTCACGACCATGTCGAGGAAAATGCAGAAATTGCTGAGAGCATCTGGGAAGAAAACGCGCTCGAGGTCGATGATGCCTCGTATGGAAAGATCATTCCTTACCTCGCCTCGAAGGATTCGCATCTCCGCGGTGCTGCTGCTCGCGCCTTGGCCCACGCAATCGAGTCAAATCCCTCTGTCTTTGATGGGATTGTTTCGGAGCTGGAGGCAAAGTATTGTGTCGAGGTTCAGCCTAAAGTTCCTGAGAAGGACAGTTATGGAATGCCCAAGAAAATGGACCTGACCGACCACTGGGAATTCCGCAGTGGCATCGCTCTTGCATTCGGTGCCATGACGAATCTATTTGAGGGCGAGCAAGTTGTCGAATTTCTGCGTTTCCTGATTGAGAGAGGCCCACTGATTGACAAGAGCTCCGTGGTCAGATCCCAGATGGCGGAGAGTGGTCGATCCGTTATCGGGGCACGTGGCCAGCAGGCGGTGGAAGAGCTCATGAAACTCCTCGAGACTACATTGGAAACATCCGATAAGGGTAGTGAAACTTCTGACCTCCTCAATGAGGCTGTGGTCGTCCTATACGGTTCCCTGGCGCAACATCTCAAAGCAGACGATCCCCGTCTGCAGACGGTCCTGAAGAAGCTCCTGGGCACTCTTCCTACGCCTTCAGAGAGCGTGCAGTCTGCAGTTTCCGGGTGCTTGCCACCCCTCATTCGACTCTGCGGTCCTCAACAAAGCGGACAATATGTCAAGGAAATGTTGGATCAGCTCTTACAGTCCAAGAAGTATGCTACTCAACGCGGTGCAGCCTATGGACTCGCTGGTATTGTCAGTGGCAGAGGTATCTCTACACTGCGCGAATTTCAAGTGATGGCACATCTTCAGGACGCTTCAGAGAACAAGAAAGAGCCGCATCAGAGACAGGGTGCTTTGTTGGCGTACGAATTATTTGCGACCATTCTGGGTCGTACTTTTGAACCATACGTTATCCGAATCGTCCCGCAACTCCTCGCTAGCTTCGGAGATGTGAATGCAGACGTCCGTGATGCCTGCCTTGATGCAGCCAAGGCCTGCTTTTCGAACCTTAGCTCTTATGGTGTCAAACAGATTCTTCCCACTCTTCTTGACGGGCTCGATGATACACAATGGCGCAGTCAGAAAGGGGCCTGTGATCTCTTGGGAGCCATGGCTTATCTGGATCCGCAACAGCTGGCGGCCAGTCTGCCCGACATTATCCCTCCACTAACTGTGGTTTTGAATGACACCCACAAGGAAGTGCGCAATGCAGCCAACCGCAGTCTGCAACGCTTCGGCGAAGTTATCAGCAATCCTGAAGTCAAGAGCCTTGTCAACGTCCTTCTTAAGGCTCTGAGCGACCCTACTAAATACACTGACGAAGCTCTCGACTCCCTCATCAAGGTGTCCTTCGTTCACTATCTTGACGCTCCGTCCTTGGCTCTCGTTGTTCGTATCCTTGAGCGCGGTCTGGGCGACAGGTCGAACACGAAACGTAAATCTGCGCAGATCATTGGCAGTTTGGCTCATCTCACTGAGCGCAAAGACCTCATCTCGCATCTGCCAATCATTGTTTCTGGTCTTCAGCTGGCTATCGTTGACCCTGTGCCCACTACCCGTGCCACTGCATCCAAAGCATTGGGTTCGCTCATTGAGAAGCTTGGGGAGGATGCTCTTCCCGATCTCATACCCAACCTTATGGCCACGCTCAAATCGGATACTGGAGCTGGTGACAGATTGGGATCTGCTCAAGCTCTTTCAGAGGTTCTGGCAGGCTTGGGTACGACCAGGCTTGAGGAGACGCTGCCTACCATTCTGCAGAATGTCAGCAGCTCGAAACCATCTGTTCGCGAAGGCTTTATGACGTTGTTCATCTTCCTTCCCGCTTGCTTCGGAAACAGCTTCGCTTCTTATCTGAGCAAAATTATCCCCCCAATCCTTTCAGGATTGGCTGATGACGTCGAATCTATTCGTGAGACGTCCCTTAAGGCTGGTCGCTTGCTAGTCAAGAACTTCTCCTCGAAGGCCATTGACTTGCTTCTACCGGAGCTTGAGCGGGGTCTTGCGGACGATAGTTACCGTATCAGACTGAGTTCCGTCGAGCTGGTTGGTGATCTTCTCTTCAGTATCACTGGTATTACGGCCAGGACTGATGCAGAAGAGGAAGTGGAGGAAGCCGCTCAAGCCGGGCAGTCGCTTCTCGAAGTCCTCGGCGAGGAGAGGAGAAACAAGGTCTTGTCTGCGCTATTCATTTGCCGCTGCGATACTTCTGGCCTGGTCAAGAGCGCCGCCATGGGAGTGTGGAAGTCACTTGTCGCTTCGCCCAAGACCCTCAAGGATATGGTGCCGACATTATCCCAGCTCATTATCCGCCGCCTTGGCTCCTCTAACATGGAACACAAAGTCATCGCAAGCAATGCTCTGGGAGACCTTATCAAGAAGGCAGGAGAGTCTGTTCTCGCGACTCTGCTCCCTACTTTCGAAGAAGGCCTTCAGTCATCCCCCGACGTGGATGTCAAACAGGGTATTTGCATTGCATTGAGAGAGCTCATCACCTCTGCTTCCCCTGAGGCTCTTGAAGACTACGAAAAGGTTCTTATCTCAACCGTTCGGGTGGCCCTGGTGGATAATGATGAAGATGTTCGTGAAGCTGCCGCCGAAGCGTTCGACGCTTTGCAACAGATCTTGGGCAAGAAGGCTGTTGATCAGGTTCTCCCTCATCTCCTGCTTCTCTTGAGGAACAGTGAAGAGGCAGAGCAGGCATTGTCAGCACTCCTGACGCTTCTCACTGAGCAGACGCGCGCCAATATCATCCTGCCGAACCTCATCCCTACTCTTCTCACTTCCCCTATCTCAGCATTCAATGCCCGGGCTCTTGCCTCCCTGGCCGAAGTGGCAAGCAGCGCTATGACACGTAGACTGCCTACGATCCTCAACTCGTTGATGGACAATATCGTGGCGACCAAGGATGAGGAGCTTCGCCAAGAGCTGAGCAGTGCTTTTGATACCATCTTGGTGTCTGTTGACGAGTCCGACGGTCTCAATGTGATGATAAATGCTATGATGACTCTTATGAAGCACGATGATCACGTTCGTCGTAAGACGGCCGCAATTCACCTCAAGAACTTCTTCGCGAATGCCGAGATCGACTACTCTAGATACCATCAAGATTTGATCCGGGTCTTACTCATCTCTTTCGATGATAGCGACAAGGATGTTGTCAAGGCTGCGTGGGCGGCGCAGAGTGAGCTGACTTCTCATTTGCGTAAGGAAGAGATGGAGGTTCTTACGATCCCCACGCGACAGGCGTTGCGCGCTGTGGGCGTCCCTGGCGCTAATCTTCCGGGCTTCAGCCTCCCCAAGGGTATCACTGCCATTCTGCCTATTTTCTTGCAGGGTCTCCTGAATGGAAGTGTCGAGCAGCGTACGCAAGCTGCTCTTGCCATCAGCGACATCATCGATCGTACTGGTGCGGACTCTCTGAAGTTGTTTGTCACCCAGATCACGGGTCCCCTTATCCGTGTCGTGTCCGAACGGTCGGTGGACATCAAGTGTAAGCGCATCCTATCAATCCTGAAATGCTGCGTTCTTCGATACCCTTACTAATGGCGGGCTACAGGTGCCATCTTCTATACGCTTAACAAACTTCTGGAGAAGATCCCACTGGCCGTCAAGCCATTCTTGCCCCAACTTCAGCGGACGTTTGCCCGTGGTCTGGCCGACTCTACGAGTGAGACTCTGCGCAATAGAGCCGCCAAGGGTCTTGGGATTTTGATCACGCTGACTCCTAGAGTCGACCCTCTTATTGCGGAGCTCGTGACTGGAACAAAGACACCTGACCTTGGAGTGAGAAACGCAATGATGAAGGCACTTCAAGAGGTCGTCGGCAAGGCGGGCGCTAATATGAGCGAGGCTTCTAAGAATGCCATTCTTGCTCTTATTGATGATGATGCCAGCGATCAGACCGATGCCGTGGCTATCACCAATGCCAAGTTGCTTGGTGCTTTGGTCAAGGTGCTTCCGCCTGCCACTGCGGGTCCACTCATCAAGAATCGGGTGCTGACAGCCAATGTTTCCCACTCTTCGATTCTGGGTCTCAATGCGCTACTTGTCGAGGCACCGTCAGCGTTGACTGAACATTTTGCCGTGGAGACGCAAGCGGTGATCTGCCAGGGAGTAACCCACAAGGATGTAAGTCTACCCAACATCTCAAGGAGAGAGGGCATGCGCTAATTTCTGGCAGCCTTTCATTTCCGACAATAGTGTTCTGGCTGCAGGCAAATTTTTGTTGATTGAGGACGAGCATCGCAACTTTGAAGTCAATAAAGCCATCTTCGAAGCTTTGGCGCCTTGCATCCAGCCTGACGCGCCTTCCGATACACGGCGACTGGCCTTGGTGGTTGTACGAACGGTAAGCCGACTCCATCCGGAGTTGACACGGCCACATCTAGCTCTCCTTGCGCCGCCAATTTTCGCCGGTGTGCGCGACATGGTCATTCCGGTGAAATTGGCGGCTGAGGCTGCCTTCCTCGCAATCTTTTCTGTGGTGGAGTCTGAAGGAGCGGTGTTTGAGAAGTACATGGCTGGTCCGGGGGCTGAACTGGCGCCGGGACCCAAGCGGAGCATGTCGGACTACTTCAAGCGTGTTGCCCTACGCCTTGCCAGCCAGGCGCGGGAGCGAAAGGAGGCCGAAGGTGGTCAGGGTGGCCTGGGCCTGTCCAATGATGAGGCTGATGACGAGAAGGAATTGTGGAGCATTGGCAAGGTCGACCTTGGAGAGGGGTCGTTCGGGGACGAGTAAAGGACATGATGGATGTATAGGTGGCATGAATTAGACTTATATATACCCTTTGTGTTTCGGCTGGGGTTCAGTCTGATGCAGAGGGGGAAGTAACTATATGAGTGAAAATGGATATAGTGATGTTTTTCTGGTGTCTGGTTCATCTAGTTATTATGTACGTCGTTACTCTGTGACTTGGTTGTTGTAGATCCACCGTACCCGTTTTGGCGACCTACACCTCCCCATCGGGTACTTGGCTGTCTGGACTAGGACTGACTAGCCTGAAGGAACTACTGTATTCCTCTAGTTAGTAGTTAGTAGTTGGTCGTAGGAACTTGCCCCACTGCAGGACTTTTCCTTACTAACCCGGACATAACTATCTACCCCGAATGGATCCATCCTGCAACTTCTTCCTAGACAACCGAACACCATGACAGACAGAATTCACCGACATCCTTTCCTTGGAGGAAACCTGGCCTGGCGGAATTCCGGCTGCTGAAGAGTTGGACGAACTAATTCGAGGCTGGTGCTTGTTTGTAAAGGGTTTGTCAGTTGTCTATGTACCACTAAGTAGAAATTATACTCAAGTCTACAAGGAGTCCCGGGCACAGAACCCTGATCTCGACTGGCAGCTTAAAGATTCTCTCCTACCGAAGAGCTCTCATCTAAGCCGTTTATCTGCCTGGGGATCAGCTATATAATTGAGAGACCTACAACCAGGTCACTAAGCTGTTAGTCTGAGGTTGCGAAGATGCTATTTCATCGACAACTACTATTTACACCTGAAGACATCTGGAGTCACCAGGAGTATGTTATGCGCAAGGTCTTTGGGACATAATTGAAGCCAGAGAGGCTGCAGTGATGAAAAGTGGTTCTACCAGGGATGAGATTGCTTAAAAGGCATGGAAAAGGCATGGTATACTAAGGCCTTGCCGATGTCCGCTAACTAAGTTAACTACGTAGAATGACGGTAAAGTTGCGGAAGATAAGCGATAACAACATCAGCTTATCAATCACGTGTTGAACAGTAGGCGGAAACCCCCCCAACTACTTCGGAGTATCGCCCACCGCAAGAGAAGAAACATCGACAGGATGATTGTGTACATCTGAGGATACGGACAAGATCCGCAAATGATTGGGCTCGAGGAGATGAAGAGATACCTTGTAACTACATATCAACATCAATGCGAAGGGATGGATGTTGGCAGGTGAGGCTCTGGCGCGCATCCCCCGAACGGGACAAGCGGCCGGGGCACAAGCCCTAGAGTGGGTTTTCTCGCTTAGAAGCACAGTGGCTTAGCTAATCAGTGGGCGTATCTCAAACTCCTCACCTGGGAATTCTACCCGTCGTCGAGTGCAACGAACATCATCCGCCAACGACCGTCGATACGCCGACATCAAGATGTGAGTCTTTTCATCGATATCTGCTCTTGCTGTTCGCGAGGAGGATTCCGGCCCTTCGATGGACGACTTTTTCCCCGCCAGACGACCCCCGGATATGCCCATCGAAGGGCCCTTGATCTCTCCTCCTTTCGTCGAAGCAAGAATCTTTCGGATCAGTTTGGACATCATGCTGACCGGCTGGTTTCTTCCCCACACAATAGGGTCAACCTTCGCACCCAGAAGCGCCTCGCGGCCTCCGTGGTCGGCTGCGGCAAGCGCAAGATTTGGCTCGATCCCAATGAGATGAATGAGATCTCCAACGCCAACTCCCGTCAGACCATCCGCAAGCTCGTCAGCGATGGCCTCATCATCCGCAAGCCCGTCACCATGCACTCCCGCGCCCGCGCTCGTGAGCTCAACGCCGCCCGCAGAATCGGCAGACACCGTGGTCTGGGTAAGCGCAAGGGTACCAAGGAGGCTCGTATGCCCAGGTATGCACAGGTCTCCCTTGTTCCTAGAGCGGAAGGATTGGTTATCCGCCTATATTGCGACTGAAGAGGAAAGCTGGAAACTCGGTTTTGAGAGGCTGTGCTGACATGCAGTCTTTTCCGCACTACAGCCAGGTCCTCTGGATGCGCCGCATGCGTGTTCTCCGTCGCCTGCTCGTCCGCTATCGTGCCTCCGGCAAGATCGACAAGCACCTCTACCACGAGCTCTACCACCTGAGCAAGGGTAACACCTTCAAGCACAAGCGTGCCCTCATCGAGCACGTAAGTTGACTCCTTGTCCGCTTTGGCTGCAACAACCACTTTTGAGACTTCCAAACAATCGTTCTCTGTCCACATCTTAGCCTACCTCGAGGCGGCTTTCGAATCCTACAAGGTTTTCAAAAAAACTAACTTGGTTTTTTTCCTCCACTACAGATCCAGAAGGCTAAGGCTGAGAGACACCGTGAGCGTGTCCTCAAGGAGGAGATGGACGCTAAGCGTGCCAAGAACAAGGCTCTCCGTGAGCGCCGCCTGGAGCGCAAGGAGGCCAAGCAGAACGCTCTCGTCGCCGAGGCCCAGGAGTAAATTTCTTCTGTTTAACGAACTTTGGCGGTGCGGAGGTTGAAGGCGGGGAATAATGGGTTAATCGATCAGCCAATGGAATATAAATCAGGTCGACCAAAACTACACACTTCCCCGTTTTTTCGTTGCAGGTCTGGCTTCGTTGGCTTTTGAGGAAAAGAAAAGTTTACATCCGGGACGAATGGCTTCTGTTTGAATCGTATCATGAGGCAACCCCGGCACATATGGGTTTGTCGGGAATACGGGGGGCATACATACTTCACCTCTTGCTTTTACCTCTTTTCACTCGTGGACATTACGGAGGGGAGGAAAGTAATGAGTATGTGAATGTGGACAAGACAAGGAGAAGAAAAAAAAAAAGAGAGAAAAGACCAGCTTTTTCATTAAAGTCAAAACCAATGGCATGGCGCTTTGTGTGTGTGTTACGAAATTTCCGAACATTGTTCTTTCTATTTTTCATCTACACACGGTCTTTGCATTTTGCATGCATCTCTCTATTTCCTTCTCTTACCCCGGAAAAGTCGAACAGAATCATTCTACCCCGGATGTCTCTTTTTTTTTTTTTTTTGCCCTTATCTTTTGCCATCGCAGCTGATCTCCTGTACTCCACCTTCATCTCCCTAAACCTCATTTCTCTCCCTCTCTCTCGGAGACCGGGTCTAGCCCTTTCCTCGATCGGTTTTCCCCTTGTTTCCTCTACTCCTGCCTACACTTCCCCCACATCGTCCATGTCCAATCTCTCGTAACGTTTCCTGAATATCACGCTTGAAGGTTCTACTTGGGGATACCTGAACTCGTAGGGATAATTACGCGTAGATCTTCTATACGGTGAGCCCCCACCACACTCTACACCAGTCCTCATCATTCCTTTCAGAAATAAATGCGAAAAAAAAACCCCCGCTTTCGCCCTCCCCCGAGAAACACCACACACAACCCACTTCAAAACCTGAGTGAGGATTGGACTCCTGCAGTCCCACGTCAACTGGGCCGTCAGTAGCTTCTATGAGAAACGATCGGTGCCAATCTTGCAGCCGCCGACTTAACCTAAGAACCTAAGCCCAGGCGTTGAGCTATTCTAGAGGGCCCGTCAATGAGCTCATCATTTGAACATGATGCCACATCTTTCCGGCTTCATCGCATCGCATCGCATTGCATCGCACTTGGCGCTACTATTACCCCACAAAAATAGATTTGTCGGTTTTGAGCCTGCTGTGTCAGCCGAGATGTAATTCAGTGAGGGCGGTGGATTTTCATGGGAGATTAAATGTGGTGGGTGGGTTCAATTGAAAAGAGATATATATATATATATATAACTGGAAGAGGCATGAAACAGTCACACAGTACAAGTACTAAGGAATATATATTCCATCAACGTAAGGAATCAGCGTAAGAAAGGTGGAGCTACTACTACTAATGCAGTGCCAGGTCCATCCCGGTGCCCCACAGAAATCTAACAAATTGAAGTAAGTCAGTTCTTTGACCTCAGCTCTAGTTTAATGTTCACTACTACGGAGTACTCCGTCCGGGCTTCGTTTTTTCCCGTATGGTGTCAGGTATGATATCATAGTGAAGCAAGCCTTTTTATTTCAATGGAGGTGGTTGGATCGGATCGAATCGAATTGTCAATTCTCTCGACTGCTGTAGTAAGGAACAAATACTGGCATATGGCCACACAGAGATCTTGGAAGTTCATATACAACTTAACTGCCTCACCACCTCCCGACTGCCAACAGGACGGCTTCCATGCTTCGAGGGATGACTAGTTTCGAGTATCCCAATGATTGGAAATTGGTATTTGCACGCATTCGAAGGGACCCCTTGAACAGATGCAAGTCAAGGGAAGTAGGCAAACAAAAATAAATGTACATGATATACAGTCGCTAGCAACCACAAACATGCCAAACCGGGGAGTCACATCACAACTTCACAATGGACTAATACCACATAGGGCAATCAAATCGTATCAGCATGTCACATATATACTACGGTCAGAGAAAAATCAAAAGAGGACGAGGCATTTGCTACTTCTATAGCGGCGCAACCGGGATGACCGTCGAGCTGCGCCGATGGATGATCGCCGCCTTGGCGGGGTATTCCAGATCAAAGGGGTCACTGCGCGTGCTCACGCGTGCGGCGGGATCGTAGTACCCCTCGCCGCCCCCGGCGTCCGAGAGCTCGTTGACGGTGAACGGGTAGCTGAGTCGGTTGAGGAGACTGCTGCCGGCACTGCTGCGGCCGTTCGGCAAGATGAGCGTGCTGCCCAGACTGACATTACCGCCGCTAGAAACGGATCCGCCCCAGGCGACCGAGATGGGGCGCGGCGGTTGGGAAGTCTGCAACTGGCGCAGGTGAGGAGTAGAGGAGGCGGGGTCCGCAAAAGGGTTGCTGGGAATCCTCGTTCCACGGGATGAATCGGATTTGTAGGTGAATTCGAGGGGCTCAACGAAGGGATTGGTGTTTGCAGCGCGGGGGATAGCCGACGCACGGGGTCCGTGGTATGTGTAGTCCGGCTTGGAGACGGGGACTCGGGCAAGGTGAATCGGCAGCGAGCGCACCGAGGAAGAGACGTCGGAAAGGAAGGACCGACGGCTTTGGTTCCCTGGCCGAGAAGCACCAGGTGAAAATGACATAATCTGCGTCTTTTCCGCTGGAAAGTCTTCTTCGCTGGTGCTGGGGCTTGGAGCCCCTCGACTATTTCGTCGTTGGGAGCTCCGAAAGTAGTAGTATCCTATTGCTAAAGCGAGGGCCACGAAGGCGACTCCTCCCAGCACACTGCCCAAGATGATACGGAGTGGTGCGTTAGAGTTGGAGCTGTTGGGCAAGTCTACGCGATTGGACGAAGCAGTGGGATTGTTGTTGGGATTTATCTGTGTTGGGGTGGCGGTGGCCGTCGATGTAGTACTGATCGTGAGAGACGACTGAGTCGCCGACGTGACGAAACTGGCTGGAGCAAACCGGTACTCGGAGTGTCCTGTCCATGATGATGGCACCGTTTGGCCCGATTTGAGACTTGGGGATGGGGCGCTCGTCTGCGATGTCAGTGGCATGTGTTCCTGATGCGAACTGGGTAGGTATGAGGTGGAGGCGATAAAAGCGCTGAGGCTGTCTGCTGTGGCGGTGACGACGCTCGAAGCGAGAGATGCATCGCGCGCTGCGGTGGTCTCTGCAGGCTGGTGATCAGTTGGACGCTGAAGAGAGGTGGTGGATGCAAGCCAATCATTTGCGGAGGCAGTCGCATTGTCCGTTGAAAGGGAAGCCTCCGTGTCGGGGATGACGATGTGAGTTGCTGCTACCGGCCAGGACAAGCTGGTTGTCGTAGCTGGAGTTGCCACCGAGAACACCGCTATTCGGGACTCTCGGGGGCATTTGATACATTTCGAACGTTGACGAAGAAGAGACACACTAGCCATGGACATGTCGCCAAGCCCGCAGGCTGAATGGCGCATCAAGCCGTGTGCAGGATCCCAGGCAGAAGATTCACAGATATAGACTGCATGAACGCCAGGTATTATTGCACGAAAGCGAGGCCTCCCAGCTATGAGGCTGCAGGCGCGTAAAGAGTGGTAGCGCCGCGAGCACGTTGAGGAAGTGACACAAAACTAACAGAACCGACAGCAGAATCCTTCTTCATTGTTCTTCTTCTCTACCTGGACAAAATAAGGCAGACCATGACAGCAAACGTCAGAGACAAGCGCGGGTTGGACGGTGGTTTGTTTCAGAATGCGAACCGTGAAGCAAAGGGCCAAAAATCCATTCCACGTGAAGCAGCGTCGAAATGGATGTATCCAAGAAGCAAAAGGAACACAGCCTCGAAAAGGGCGGGAAAAAAAAAAGAAAAAAGAAAGAAAAGAAAGAAAGAAAGGAAGGAAGGAAGAAAGAGAGAATGAAAGAAAGAAGCTGACACGAGAAGTTGACGCGACGGACAGAAAGAACCAAATAAGAAGGGCTGGTCATCTTAGTTGTTGGTGTATGTATGTCTACTCTGTAAGTTAAACCATTCATGTGCATAGAATCAATAGAATTACAGGTTGATAGCGAAAGCAGGGGATAAAAAGCAGGATGAAACCGCAGAGCCACCCAAGTCTGGCAATTTCGGCCCCCCTCGCGCTGAGCAGCGGCAGCATTAAAGTCGACTCTCATGGAAGTTTCCACTTTGTGTCTCTGATCAGCTGATTGTGACTGTGATTGTGATTGTGATTGTCTAACCAGCATGACGGACAATTTGGATCAGCATCTGAAGATTTGGAGGTCAGACCACTTCATTTTATTTCATAGCCAGTTGCCACTCAGTAACAACTGCTTAGGAAGTACTCCGTAGGGCATCCATTCATTCATCACGTGGTGGGGGGTGGGTGTGCTGAGTCATCGCCAATTGAGGTCAAAATGAATTGAATGGCATTGTGTCTGCAGGTCCATTAATCAACCTGTTATTGTACGCTCGGTGTTCTTTAGCAAGATCAGGGAGAATATGGAGGAATCAAAATATGGGATCAGGATCTTACAACGGAAATCGATGATTGCCATGCCATTGATGTCATTTGCAAGAGCCGGGCCCCCCAGCAAAGGCTTCTTTCTGACATTCCCGGGGATTAACCCCAACTCCACCACATTCACTCATTAATGAGACTGATGGAGATGATGGAGACATTTGAAGGATGGTTGCCAAATGAGCTTGTTCATGCCCCCTTGGTCTGGTCCTGAACTCCTGGCCTCTTGGTCCGCCACTCCAGACTATTCCCCCCGCATTATGGCATTGTGCAGGTTTATAGGAGGGGGGGATGAGTTAGTAGTAGTAGTAGTAGTAGTAGTAATAGTAGTAGTAGTAGTAATAGTAGTAGTAGTTATTGAAGAGATGCAGCTGTTGTTCCTCTTTCTTCGTCCACTTTCCTCCATCTCTCTCTCTCTCTCTCTCTCTCTCTCTCTCCATCTCCACCCCAATACATTCACCCACTCTTTTGCCATCACTGGTTGGCGCTAAAACCCACTTGCCTTGAACTTTTACCCACTCTTTCTGCCCTTTTCAAGGCTTCTCTCTAACTCTTTTCAACCAAGATTATTTATTTCCCCGCCTCCTCCTCTCTCTTTCTCCTCCTCCTCCCACACCCCAAATCCCCCCCCTCATCTCAATTTTCATGTCTACGGAGTACTATTCAGATCTGCATAATTAACTTGTGTGATTTGAACGAATGAATTGATTGCTCCATCTCGGTCTAATTAGTCCTTCCCCCTTCCTCTCCTTACCTTCGAACCACCCCCATCACTCTTACTCTTCCTCTCTTCTCACTACTTCTCGGGTGGCGTGAACACGAGCCGCCCCCTCCCCCCACAGATACCTTACAGGTTCTCTACTTCTATCTACACTTGCACTTATTCTCTCTCCCTTGGGTGTACGATCGACTTTCCCGGCATCATGTTTGGGTGGTCTGGTTCGCTGGGTAAGACTGCCCATTTTCCACTATTCTTTGAATAATCGATCCTCTCATTAAAATCATTGCTCTCGTACATCACCCACTGTTTCTATCCGGATGGCCCCCTTTCCTTGCAATGCAGCACCCTGCAATCACGGCACGGATACCGCGACCCGCTGACCCTGTGTGATTGACGGAGTCCCCCAAGAGCTGCCTGCCTCTTTGGTCCGGTCGCGCAATTGATTTGGGGGTCGATGTTTCCAATGGCTGCATAGTGCATGCATGCTCTGGAAGGCCCCTCGATCGGCTCGTGGCACAATTCGAGCCATCCCTGAGACATCTCACTTGTGAACTCTTTCCATTGCTGACAGGATGCGATGCAGGCCTTCCGGTGTACGCAGAGCCCGAGAAAGAGCGTTGCCCACCTTCTGCCCCCACCCAGCTCGATTTTCCTGTCTACCACCTCCCCGAACTGGCACACAATGGTGCCGAAACCCCCTTGGCCAGACTGAACGAGGTGTTGGCCTCGATCCGCCGTCCACAAGACATCAACCCCCAGAAATTCGAAGCCTTGAACCTGAGACTCGAATCCGATGTTCCCGCCGCTCGCATTGTCCGTCAATCCGGTCTCAAAACCGCCCCGCCCCTGCCATGGGAAAATACGTCGGCCAGATCCTCCCCGGTGGACGAGGATGGTACCCCAATCCTGATGGACAATGAGAACCCGTATCCCTCTCGAGACCGGTTTGAACTCCTTCAGAGTGAAATGCTGCTCGATAATGATGACGCCTTTCGAGAGGTAGCCAGGCTACCTCCTCGAGAAGGACGAGATCGAGTCCGGGTCACACACACACGGAAGTTCTGGACAGGATTGGAGCGCATGGCTCAATACTGGGATACGAGCTTGGACGATTACTTTGAGCGTCCGGCCTCTCCGCCACCTACTCAAGACGATGAGCTCATGCAGACGGACGAAGAGACACGGGTACCCGAGAACTTTCCCATTCCCGAGATTCGCATGGACGTAGACGACGATATGAACCTAGACGATGTGAGCCAAGAACAGGCGCCAGCAGACAGTCAACCTGCCCCTCGGGATGAGGAACCCAAGATTGTGACGCGGTATAAAGGTCGCCGCGTTGGGGCTGGCAGTGAAATGCCGGAAGATGCGCGCGACGAAACCATTCGAGCATTAACAGAGATGGCTGCTTGGCCTTTTGGCTGCCAAGTCGCGCTGCCAATTGCACCGCCCAAGCTGGCGACTAAGACAGTGCTCTTCCCCGTCCGACAGACTTTTGTCGCCGCTCGATCTCCGAAAGATCGACAGCTGGCACGAAGTGGTGTCATGGAAGGGCCCGTGTTCGCGGCTCAATGTCGCCCGGAAACCAGTTTTCGCGGCCCGGAGGACACTCCAGGCGAAAGCATCGGCGATGTGTGCGACTTGCTCCGCGAAGTGGGTGCCATGCTCCTGACCGCACAAGAACGAGCTCGACAGGGAGCCACCGAAGTAAGACCCGGCGAGGGTCAGTGGTGGACGACGGTCCCGCGCTGGGGCGGTGCGCCAAATCATGCTGATGGCCTTCACGGTGAAGATGACGCATCTTCATCGGAGTCGGGAAATGCTCGCAAGCGACACCAGATTGAGCACCCATTCCTCGCTATGCGTCGGCCAAGTTTGGTCCGCAAATTGAGCAATAACTCCAAATGGAAGATTGTCGAGCCCGGTCCGAGTCTCTGGGATAGGCGGATGAGGTACATTCAGATTGGGAAGCCCATCGAGAGTCCCTTCGACGATGTACGTATACCCAACCTTGGCCGGGATGATACCAGGCGGACTAACCGGCGATGCAGATTTACATGCTATCATCCATCAACCACCATCTTGCTATTCTACACTTGCGTGTACATCGGCGATACCTCGAGATGATTACGCATGGATGCAGCGATTATCCTCCAGTCTCCGACGGGGATCAACCGTGGCAGGTTCTTCAGCTACGAAGGACCAAGTGGTATGATCTGTTCGACGCTGAAGATCGACTGGAGGTATTCAAGGGGATTTGGGGCATCTTCCATTACCTTTTACGGCAACAGCCCGTGCCGTTCCAGCATCTCAACTGATATCTGTTCCGTGCGTGTGTGTGTGTGTGTGTGTGTTCGTGTGATATCCAGATTTAGCCTTGCCTGTTTTTTCGATTCTCATCCAATCCCGGGTCAGTTCGAGGGAAGACGCTGCGAGCGTGTTTGTCTCGACTGATACTCATGACTTCCTTGCATCATCATCATATATAGATGACCAGACCATAGATACCGATAGAAAGCATCATACTATGAGAGTCAATTTCACTCTTGATGATCGATCACCCCTCGTTTTCCCCTTACGGTATTTGTTCTTATGTTCATAGTTGAAACCCAAACGACTGTCGCGACTCTGCGCTCCGGCCACACCGAATTGAAAGCCGGCAGCACAACATCAAGCATGCACATCAAACAACCTGCTCCACATAAGTATGTCTCGAGGTTACACCACTCTTGCTTTTCGACCCCTGTCTCACCAACCACCACGCCATATCTATGGAGTTGTTCGACGGTACATTCTCCAGGGAATTCCCCCTCCACTGTCCCCATTTCCTCATGCATTACCCACGTTACCCATGTTTCCGGTAGCGCCTTGTTCATGCTTGATCTCCAGAAAGACCAGCAAGCAAGCGATTGTGGTAGTAGTAGATCCCTGCCCACACCCTCTACCTGCTCGTTCCCTTCGCCCACCGTCCGTCTCCCCTCGGTCGTCAAGAACAAGCTCTGTCGCTATCCGCAAGAGGACTGAATCATGTCATTGCCAGCATTAGCGCGACGGGACGACAATGGAATCATGGAATGGGCATCGAAAGAAGAAAACAAAAAAAACCAAAAAGATCAACAAAACCAAACCAAACAATACCTGTTCACGTTCGCCATCTCCCTATCCCTCTCGGATGAGTGGACGGATGCAATTCACATCTACCACTCCACACCTCCGCCTCCCCCTCCTAAACCTGCCTATTGTTCATTCTGTCCCATCGAACCAGCACCCAGGGAATAGAGTCGAGTCGTACTGCATCTCCTTCTATCCGGGGATGCGAGGGTGATCCATGCCTCGAAACCCTCTGGCCCTGGGTGTTGGTTCCACGTCGGGAACTATTTGGTGCTTCTTTTTGCTCTGAATTCACTGAATTCACCTAGCTCGAGAAGGCTTTTCGTTATGCGGCTGCTGACATTCGAACCGTTGTGGACGATCGAATGTTTCTGAATGGGGGGTGGGGTGGGTTACTCGGTTCCTTTTCCCTAGAGGGTGTCGCTTTCTGAGACTTTTGCGGTTGGACAGCTTGAGGTAGGGGGTTGGTTTCTTTTGCTTGTTTCATGGGAGTTGGGTGGGTGATTTGGGCTTAGGCGGGGGGGACATCTGGATGAAAGGCTAGGCTTAGGATATTCAGTCTACTGATGTTACTGGTATATCGCCACTAGGTGTGGTGGAGTGAGGATGAGTGAGGGTGAAGAACAACCCGTAGACCTAGTGAGAACATAGACAAGGTAGTACAATCATTGACTAACACTATGGTACCCTACCCATGCTTAGTTAGTCAAATTCTTGAGGTGAGAACCGTGAAGAGAGTAACTGCACATCAGTAAACCTACATGTCGCGTCAATACTAACCGCACAGGTCTCCGATGATGGTATTATTCCAGATATATCATCAACGAAAACAAGGGATCGTCATTGCGCAGCATCAGGAAGGAACTCTCTTTGCAGAAGACTTGCATACAACTCTATGCAACTCTCCATCCAAACTCGACGCATCCTTGAACCGAACATCGATTTTATTTTCATCAAGAAGTTGTTACCGCTCAATAGCCCATGCACTAGTACTAGTTGCAAGTATACATCCATCCATGCATCCAGCCAGCCAGCCAGCCAGCCAGCCAGCCATCTACTACTTCCATCCTCCGCTCATGCAAAGTATAGGGGCGGCAAAGCAAGATTGCCTCCACCCGCCCACAAACCATCAGATCAGAGATCAGCCCAGGAGAGAAAACAGATCTTCGCTAGGTAGAACGAACCCTCTGTTGATGAATGCAATCGCGACAGGGTAATTGGCTAATCGGAATTGAGGTTGGTTGATTGATTGTTTGGATCTCTGAGAATTTTTCATGGATGAGGGTTGAAGGATTCCACCTTTCTGGGAGTGCATCTTTGATCTACGGATACTCACTAACTATACGGAGCACCATGTACAGCATCTCGATCTCGCTAGATCTTGGATGGTGACTGTTATGCCTATCAACTCCCCCCAGCTATGTTCCTTTTGAGAACTCGTATGATTTGTGGGCACTTGTGTTTGCTTTCTTTCCTACCTAATAAGCGAGGGGGTTATGTTTGATGTTTGCTTTCTGATCGAGTCCCGTCGGTGGGATGAATTGGTAAGTGGATGAAGCTAATCGGGGCTAAGAGCAGGGGGGTGGAGAGTGATGATAGAGAGAAGACGAGTCAAAAGAGAAAGAAAAAGAGAGAGAGAGAGAGAGAGAGAGAGTGTGTGTGTGTGTTCAAACCGATGCGCAGTCTGATCAATGTCGTTGAAAGCACTTAAGATTGACCCGCGACATATCGAGGGTATAAAACGCGGGTCAAATTAAACTTAGTTATGACTTTTTGCGCAAGGAGCAATGCTGCAAAGCCCGCTGTCTATGTCCTTGCAGAAAGGTCTTTCATGTACGTGCACGATCTTGGGAACAATGGCTGGAAAGGGTGGGCTCCTGATGGAGAAAAGGCCCCGCCCCCCTTCTTGCAGAAGAAGAAAGGTTCCATCATGATCTTATCATCGGATCGACCGCTAGGCCCGCGATTGCGATTGCCATTTGCTCATCGACCCCTCGAAACTGATGACTTATCGAGCCATCGGCAACTGGGCCAGCGCAAGGCAAACGGAATGGAGATTGACAGTGAGAGAGAGAGAGAGAGAGATAGAGAGACGACTGGGTGCGGTGCGATGGGCCAGTCGTGTGGTTCATATACCGTGCGTATCCCCTACATATCTACGTATCCTTGGGGAGGCGGGTTTGGGGACTGGTTTTGGACTCGTCATCTCTGGCCCCGCAAACAGAAGCGGATAACCTCTCCGAATCATTTTGTTTGGTTCAAACGGCAGTAGCTATAGTAGGTAGGTACTACTACCTAACTTAGTACGGAGTAGAGTAGTGGAGGTTGATAGCGCACACTGTCGATTGAGTACGGAGCCACTTGGAGTCCTGTCAGTCATATGATTGGACAGGCAGCGTAGAAAGATCTCGTTACTTGCTAGAATGAAGTACTGTACATGCACACTGTATTCCTTTGTAGAAAGGAGTTCACCGGGGATCTGTAGTGTGGCTGAAGCGGGAGTCTGGAGAAGCAACACTTCAAACACATGGCTGCTGATCAGGGGAAGCGGAAAGTCGTATTCCACTAAGAAGGTACTTCTGATAACAGCCAGAAGAATTCCTCATGGCTTGTGAGACTTCCTAGGACAATGAATGAAGGTTTCTGTGAGAGGGATAGAGAGAGAGACTGTGTGTGTGTGTGAGAGAACTCGAAGCTGGAGAAAGGCACCGATGAGTCAGCTAACTTACCGACAAGTTACAACACAATACATACATACATATAGGATACTGACTGTACACAGTACTCTAGTGACACAATAGTAGTCAGGTGTAATTTGCAGTGACTGTGGGCTGCACTTGCACTTGGATCGGTTTCATCTAGAGATCGTTTCCAGCGGTCGGTCGGTCTATCGGTCGGCGATGCTCGGGGAGATCGAAGAACGATGTTCCAGACCGATTGAAATGTGATGAATCAAGTGGCGTGTACAAATTGCAAGAAAAATACACACACGCAGCGCGCGCCGCTTTCCCTTGGAGGGGGAGAGGGAGGGGGGCTTTGCTTTGGCATTTGATAGGGTAGATTCAGCTTCTCTTCCTCTCGTGTTGCAAGTGAACACTGATACTGTAACGTAGTTCACTCATCTCTTTTCCCCCGCCCCCTGCTGCTACTCCCTACATTAAAATGCAAAACAGCTGTTCCCGCCTCCGTCAACGCGGCCCATTCGGCAGCATGAAGATGAAGAAGATGATGAGGAGGATGTTGGGGGACTGGCCCAGCCATCCTGCCCGTTTTACACAGGACAAGACAATTCTACCCCCAAAGTTGTCCGTGCTCAACTGAGTCAATTTGGAAGAGAATTCTATACATCACAACACCTATGCTTCCTCAAATGGGTTAATATGATGGATCTGTGAGGAGTGTCGACATCTACTCCGTACTATGTATCATCTCTGGTATGGATCTACCCCATTCTGCCCCCCCACACCTTCTCAACTCATCTCTTAACGAGCCGATGGTTTATGATAGCTTTGAATGGCTGTCTAACCTCGAGAGGACTCCTTGTCTCCATCTTATAAGCTTTGCTTTGTTTAACTCAGGCCTTACAGATGAAAATGATGCCATTCTACTCCGTATAGCTCCCCTCCTCCATCGGCACCAGACGTGTCGAATGGCAAATTCCCTTCACAATGCATGCAACGGAACACTGCTACATGCAAGCAGCAAGGTTGGGATATCGGTTCCTGGATTAACCACTGCGTCAAGTCCGCGCCGCCGCAGCCCGAATCATAGGTAGAGCAATCGGACCCGCTCCCTCTTGGGAGTCTCCTTTCCTCCGATCGCAGCCAGCTCGATAGTAAGAACCGAACCCCGGAGTCGGAAGTAATGGCGGTGGTGTCCAGCATGAGAGGAGTCCGATGCAGGAACTCCCTACTTCTTTCCCAACGAACAGGTCATCATGCACATAGACTGCAAGAGAAACCGTTCGCCATTCGATTGCTCCCCCACAGCTCCCAATATCTTACTCATCAGTGCCACGTTGTCTTGTCGGCAGTACATCGCCATGCTCCTGAAATAGGTGGGATGTGGTCGCTCCGATAGACTGTAGCTGATGTGCTTCGGGCGTGTCAGTCTCGGCCACAACAAGACACGCATGATGAGACAATGCTGGAAACGCGGCAGATGCTACAATTAGGATTCTGCTGCCGAGGAGATTGATACGATAAGCCGCCGTCTGCCCTAAACGTACAGAAGGTGCAAATCTTCCTGGAATGACAGTAATAATGAGGCTGTAGCTCGCCTTGAGAACGTCCGATCGACCGTAGATCGATTGTGATATAGCGTCATACTGTGTTTTCGGGTCAGGCCGCCCTTAGAATTGCAGCCTGCCCTTCCTGTGGGGGTACTCATCACTTACACTGTCGAAGAAGACTGGAAGTACGGACAGCCCAGAGAGCTTGCCAGTCTGTGCGGTTCCATAAGGATTGATTGTCGCCAATGGCGAATCGTCCAAGATCTTCCCCAGCCTCACTTTGCAGTGAATCCCACCGCCTGCCTGCCCATAGAATGATGATCCGCCCTCCGAACCAGCCCCTCGGGGTCACCAGAAGCGGGCTGTCCCGCTGTCAATTTTCCCAGAGTTCCAGAGCAGACCACACGGCGCTTTTCACGGGTGGGGAAAGGAATATCACATCTGAAGGAGAGGGAGCCCCGAAGGCGTCACTGAACACAGGTGACAGGACACACAGACCCATTCGGCGGACGGACTACCGACTCTTTGACCCTCTCTCCATTGAGTACCTACTAGGTACTACTAGTCATTTGTACCCCGTGACTTCAAATTGTGCGCCCTCGGCAGTGGTGAAGACATGTACCCTGCACCTTCCAGGAACAAATCACAAGCCCGATAGTACGGAATACCTTACCTACCAATACCTTGACTTTGACCTTAAACACATACCTTCATATTTTACGGAGTACTCATTACTCCGATTCAGCACTTGCTTCGGGCCTATAATGACAGGTTCAGGGTTGTCTGATGAAACCCGGTATCGGAATGGAGCCCAGGCCTCGTGATGGCTTCCCCTCCTCCATTCCATTCTCGGCTATTTGTTATAACGGGGCTCTTCCTTTTCTCTATATATATATAGATTTTTGTTTTTGACTGGGGCTTGGATCGAAGCAACCGCAATTAACTAGTGCTTTCACACTCTGTCAAGATACAGAGTATTCCGTAGGGGGAAAGGGGGGGAGATGTCTGGAAGTATGGATATGGAGGGTGTTAGTCTGGAAGCTAGGCTATCCCTTATCAGATGAGCACAGGGCAGTCAGTTAACTAACTTAGCCTAACATGAGAAGTGGTGAGCTGAATTGTTGGGCTCAGACCTCAAATGTGCGATTCCGCCTTGGAGAGCGACAAAGACAGGAAGGTTGCAGGACCTGACAGAGAATCTCGTCACTTTCTCGCTGACAAGAAGAGTTTTTTAGAACAAATCGTCGACGTGTGTGACGTGCACTGGAAAGACCAACCGTACTCCATTACTCAGTGCGGAGTACCAGAACAGGGCTATCCCTTGCTTGCTTCAAGGTTGCTTTCTTTTGGTGGTGCGCTTTGATCATCATGAATACTGACTAGTTACTGGTAACTCGTACCCAAGCAAATCTACCGACCGACTACACTACTCACACTACTCTACCCTAGTAGCGACCTTGCCTGGTCGCACGGAGGACAAGTCATGCACATCATCCGCTCCTAATCTTGCCGGTCGCGCCCAAGCCTTGCAGGATCTTCGTTCAATCAGCGCCAGTTGAACCGCGACAGATTTCCCCTCTTCGTTTGCCTGACCCTTTCCTCTTCACTCGAAGATGGAGACAGTAATGAGATCATAAGAGCCAGTTCGGGAAAGAGCGAGTGAAAGAACTTTGTTGCGAACTTCTATGTGCGCCCCAGGACCCAAGATCGAATAAATGAGGTTGGCAACCGATGGGTGGTTTCCAGGAGACGGGATCGTGGGAGCCATAAGTACCGAGGGAGTACCTGGTGCTAGCAGCGGATCCGCTCTATAAGACATGAGAGGAGGGGCGTTCTGGCGAGCAAAGGCAGGTGATCTTTGGCTCTGATTGGTGAGGTATTGTGTGCGAATCGATCTCATTCGCGATGAGGATCCGACTGAGGTAGGTAAAATACCTAGTACAATTGTGCTACTTGTTGGTCGGTTCAAGTTCCAGCTCAATTGGTTGGACTGAGACCTGAAACGGGCTGGGTTATGGATCGCCCGCCTACTTCACGATCATGGGGGAATCATCCTGCTTGGCTGCGCAGAATCGACGGTGTGCGACTGCGACCGAAGTCACTCATTGTTTAGTTCTGCAAGCTGATCATAATGTTCCGCTATGCCCGGTTCCTCAGGCTCTTCGCGTACTCCAGACTCGCATCATTCAAACGTTTTGACTCCTCTCCAGAGCTTCATGATTCGAGGCTCAACTCGAAAGGGTTTGTGTATCACATTGCACACCAGGAGATGAGCCCCCTTGGAAGTGGCGGAGAGAAACAGCTAGGGAGGGGGGGGGGGTGTTCTTCTTTAGAATGTGCCTGAAGAACAACCATTGCTACGGTTAAAGTGTGGTGAGACAAAGGTTGAATTCCCTCGTTATTGTCTCCGTACTTGAACCGCAGTTGCCTCCCGTGAGTTACCGCGCCCGAACTTACCACGGTTCAATCCAGTGAATACCACCGACCGATTGTTCCTGACAGAAAATGTTTACTATGGAAGAATAATGGAAATATGTTTGAACCATGGAATAACAAATCGCCACTGTAGATGTAAACAGACCACCCAAAGTAGCAGTAGGCACCGGTAGCTCATGTTCCGAAACATCTGCATGTCAACAACTCGCACAAAATATGGGGGCGTGGCGTGATCTTTTTTCTTTTTCTTCTGCTTCATCTTCATCTTCATCCTCAAGGGCGAGGGTGGATGTATGGATCATCGGCTATTGACTCCGTTGGCCACAGCATGTCACTCGGTTGTTTCTCCGCCTTTTCATGACGCCACTCCTAAAATTGTACTGTACGGAGTAGTTACATACGTCCACTGTGCTTGCTCACCGTCTTCTTCTTCTTTTCCAATTGTGTCTGCCTGAGGCAACTATCTTCATTTTCCATCCCCGGGTCGCATCATGCATAATGTCTGTAGCCACAAATGCGACCGATTTGAGGTTATCACTTCTCTCCACGACCTCTTCCTTCCACAGGCTCGCAGTATCCGACTATGCGTTAGGCATCAATCGGCCTGCCCGGGGAGAAGGAGGAGGGAGCCTATGGGACAAAAAAGCCGCTCAGATAGACAGATACATACCTTGCGGATAGGGGATATCGCCTTCCCCCGTGGTCCATAGACAAAGGACACAAGTCAAATCACAAGAGACAAGAGGCAGGGTACCTGGTAGACTTGGTAGGCAAATGGGCACCCAACAAACCGGAAGCATGGCCCTATTGACAGCAAGCATCATGAGCACATGTACTGAGTAAAACTCCGTGCTCATCATCCATGCGCCAAAGAAATGTGTGTTTACCAGATGGATGTTTATCCATTCTCGGTTAGGTCATTCTTTGATAGACGTTTAGATGCACAATTTATTCTTCAATGCCCATCGAAGATCGGTCCATCGCTCATTCGAAAATTCCCCCTTCCCCTCGCCTCTCTTCGGCTCCCATACCGCATGTTCTTCCCCCCTCTCGGATGAGCGATCCGGTTCCTCATTGATTCTAAGAACTCTTTCCCCAAGTTCATTCAATAGATTACCGCGTATGATCCCTTGGGCACCGACCATGTCCTGATCATCCCAGCGATCATGTGCCGAAGAAATACCGTTACTCATCGGACCCGAAGATCAAGGCTCTCAACGACGGAGCACTCGGTACTCCGGACTGTATCTGTCAACAACGGTATGTGATTGACATAGAATCTGGCTTTCACTCTGGGTCACACCCTCGATAGTTAAAGTATTTACTACTTACTTACTCAATCCTCAGCTTGTTCTGATTCTTTCTTTCTGAGATCATTCTCTTTGCTTTCCTAATTCGCATCTTGCCCCCCTTCGGCCCCTTGAGTCAAGCCGAAATTCTCCAGCTTGACCCATGTGGCACTGGGAAGGACCGGGACTGATTGCGGGCCCTTTTCCATCCTTTCCGCTCCGTTTCCTCCCCCCTCTCCCTCTACCTGGACCCCCCCCCCTTTTGTTCCTCCCCACAGTCAGTTCGTAGAGATTGATGGGGGTGTTTCGATTTTTCATTCATTTTTTTCTTGGAAAGAAAGTCAAGGGTTTGACGGGCATTTTACTGCCCAGTATGCAGAGCATCTAACTTTCCACCGGGTTGTAGATTGGCGTGACTGGGCTTCTGTGAATCACATCTTAGTCCATCCTAGTCTACAAGTAGCGCCCAGTTCCAGTTTGCAGCTCCACTTGCTGCACACACACACACACACACACACACACCCACACGCTTTTTTTCCTGTCGCTTTATTTTATTTTATTTTTTATTTTTGTTATTTATTTATTTTTTTTTTTTTTAGAATTTCTACATGTGCCGCTACTCATGAGCAAGTCTGTCAATTCCTTCTGGTCTCTGTGGGTATTATCGTTATCTTGGCTTTCTCCTATTGCGGTTGGCGATCCTCGCGTCTTTTTGGTCGAGAGGTATTCCTTAGCTTTTCTTTTCTAAAAAAGACGTTGAGAAGAATTCTCATTCCAACGAGAGTAAGTCAGAAAATCGGTTTAACATTTGACGATACTTCTCCACAACAAAGAAACAGAAAGAGGAAAGAGGAAAGATAGCCCAGACGAGGAATTCCTGGAGAAAAGCGATCTATCAAATCTCATGTGTGGCTTGTGGTTGATCCATGCAAACCGGGATCCTGGTTCGGGACTTCCCCCAAGACCCAATGGATCTGAAGCAGTGGGACAAGCAAGCAAGAAGAAGTTGAGGAGGGATTAGAAGCAGTTTGTGGCTAGTCTAGTAGTAGGGGCAGCAGTAACTGGAGCAAAAGAGAAAAAAAAAATGGATGAGCTAAAGAAGTTAAGATGTAACTAACTACGGAGTAGAATGACTGGGGAAGAAGGGGTCCAGAAGGCTGGCTACCTACTGTACCCTAGGTACTCCGTAGTTAGTAGTACTGTTTACTGTTTACTTCTGCTTGGGTGCTTTGCTGTAAGGATTGCAGGGCCTGTAGCTAGATCTCTAAATTGTCACTGTTACAGACCTGATTGTTTTCATATCTTCCTATTGACCAGCAAGAAGATAGGGGTTGAGGGACGAGTAGCAAGCAGTACGGAATACGAAGTACAGACAGAGAGACCAAAGAGAGGGAAATCAAGAAAGAGGGGCAAGGCAGACACTCCTCCGTCCCTCATGGCTGTTCGTCTGATACTTCATTTCTTCGGTCATCGCGCTCATCCATTCCTATTCTTGTTATTGTTGTTTATTGTTATTGTTGTTGTTGTTGTTGTTGTTGTTGTTTTAATTTGTATTCTCCGTACTCGGTGGTAGTATGATGTATTATTTCATTCTTTCTTTCAAAGGCGAGAGGTGAGTGAGTCTTTTTTGGACATTTCGATCCCACCTTCTAATCCCATCAAATCAATCCGCTCTTGCCGAGCGAGGACCGACCGACTTAAGTTAATCTCGTTCTTCCTGCATTGCTTTTTGCCTTTGACTGACATTTCAATTAAATTTCCATTGAGGATCTATCTATCCGTCTGGCACTAGTATTCATTCTCCTCTCCTGTCCCTCTCTCTCTCTCCCTCTCCCCCTCCTCCCTCTCCCTCTCCCCCTCCTCCTCTCCCTCCCCTCCCTCCTCCTCTTTTCCTCCCTCTGCCCGCTCTCCCCCCCCCATTTTGCCTCTTTCTGGGACCCGTTACCGAATTTCTCTTTTCCTTCTCCTTCTCTACGTTTTAAAGGAAAAAGAAAGCCCACATCACCTGAATCATCCTCCGGAAACCTCGACCACCCTTTCGATTCGACCTCTAGGGAATAATACCCACTTTCCTCTCCTCCCACCAACCCCCGGGCGACCCGACAGCTTGGCTTAACTACCCTGCCTAAATATCTCCCGCCGCATCCAAAAAAACCAAAAAACCAAAACAAAAAAAAATAAAAATAATTTCATTGATTATTCGGTTTATTTTAATTTGGATCACTGTGTATTCTTTTTTATTCTTTTGATTTATTTTTATTATCTTGACCATTTACCATTACCTTTACTATTATTATTTTTATTCTTTTATTTGTCCTGGAAAGCAACCCATCACGTACGTTACACTTAACATCCTCCATGCCTTGCTTGCTTGCTTGCTTCTTTTCTTTTTCTCGTTTCCTAGTCTGATCTTTTTGTTTTCCCCTCCTGGAGGCGATACCCACATGACATGCACCACCAAGCCTGACAGACACCAAACATCTCTAGGTATGCTTTCTCTCCTGCAGCTGGGGGACATTGTATCCAAGACTCTCTTTGTCTTCGTCCCCTCCTCCTTCTCCTCCTCCTCCTCAATTGCTTACTGAGCGCTACGCCTACTACTATTAGGCCGCTTCTGACGAATTTGCTCTCGCAGCGCTTCCCCCCTCCCCC
>NW_020290694.1:0-16178 GCF_003184585.1 Aspergillus saccharolyticus JOP 1030-1
CTCCTCCTCCTCCTCCTCCTCCTCCTCCTCGGCCTCGTCCGCGTCTTTCACCCGCACAGGGTCCCCTTGGTCCTTGTCCGCGCTAATCGCGTAGGCCACGGCCAGGATATTCTTCGTGTCGCTGGCGGCAAGCAGGGCAACTTGCAGATTGATCAACCCCATCTGGTCATTCTCGGGATCGTCATCGGGACAAGATGTGGATACCGTACTTGATACTGGGACGTACAAGGGCATGCGCCTCGGCGTCCTGCCCCTGCAGCCGGCGGTATACACTGAGGGCCAACGTGGATGCGCTCTGCAAGATGGAGATCCTCTCGGTCCCACTACACTTGACTTGCGTGGTCAGTCGTTCCAGCTTCTGCGCCGCCCCCTCCGCCTCCAGGCTGCCCACGCCAGCGTCGATCGCCTGGGTCAGGTAGTGCTGGGACAGACAGTGGGCCGCCCGCAACTTGAGAAAGCCGATCAGGGACTCGTCCGCGGAGGAGACGTAGGTGTTCATGATGGCTTCCCACCGCTTCGCGGCTTGGGCCCGGTCGTGCAGGAACTCACTATAGTTGCGAGCCAGCCCCAGCTCGGTACTGGCCGCCGTGACAGTAATCATGATATGGACCGTTTAACGTTTCAAGCACCACTGCATATCAATTCGTGTCTCTGCGGTTTATAGTTAAGCTTAAAGCCTAGCCAATGCACCTCTACTATAGAACGAGGCGCTGGATAGTACAGGTATGACGTCTGTGTTACTGCCATAGCAGACTCCTTACCTGAATGATATCACAGTGCCTCTTCTCCTTGCAATTCACCCCATGCAAGGTAGTACACAGAGACCACCGTCTGCGTCATCTTCTATCACCACTACTGGTCATCCCTTAGGGCTTCACCGCCAAGTGAGCACCAACCCAAACACGAAACAACCAGATTCAGATCGTTGAGAAATGGCGTCAAAGATATACGACCTGCTGTGTCGAGATCTAAGGATGGTGAGCACTAATCTGACTACTATCGACAACGGAGTAATATTCAGATGGATATTTGACGCAACACACATGGAGTGCTTCGCAAGCAAGCGATCCACCCCCCCAACAGCGATGTTGTAACACCAGCACATGCAAAGCTGATCATCCCATCGTTTCGCTTCTCGGTGGCCATGACGACGACGATGATGATGATGATGACGTTGTGTTCCGTCCTGCAGATACGCCCCTCGGCGTATCTGTGAATAAAATGACTGCTTGCTCGCGGGCACATCATCTCCGCTGCTCAATTCTTGATATGTATCATGCTACCAATAACTCATTCCGCGTCATATCGCATTCCCTCGGCCACCAACGGACTCAACCAACTTCCAATCGATAAACCTCAGTATCAATCTCGGAATGAAGGCCCGCATCAGCCTTCTCGCCACTCTCACGAGTGCAGCCTCAGCGGTCCTCGTCACTCACTACCAGATCCACCCCGCCGGCACCACCGACACCCTCCACGCAACCGGGGAACTCCTCTTCTACCAGGCCAACGACTACCTCAATGCCTGGACCAACAACACCGTCGACGGCGGGGCCACCATCCAGAACGCGAATACCAATATCCACCCGTATATCAGCTGTGACACCACGGTGTGCAAATGTGCCGACCAGCCCACAACCTTTGTGTTTGAGGACGCCGGCGCGGGGGCCTTCGTCGTCCGCAACCCGGCCACCAATCTGGTCTGGACTGCCGCGGACTCCACCATCAAACCGTCCACGGCCGATGGCAGTCCAGCTCAGCGATTTATCTTCCAACCGGTGGAGATGACTGTTCCTCCGTATTGACTGGGGGGTTGCGTGGATGCGTCTGTCCGCTCGAGAGGGGATATGCCTTTGTTGGATGGGGCGGGAGGTATTTGGGGTATGAAATTGAGATGGATGGAGAGGCTCTCGTCCACATACGCAGGATCATATAAGGCACAGAGAGAGTAAAATCATGGCGAGCGAGTGTGATGTCCAGTGGACATGGTGGATCGCATCATTATGTGTACAAGGATGATATCAATGAAGCGGTGAAAAATCTATCAATTACGAGTTCATAATATGACTTGCACGGAGATGAACTGAGACGGGAAGTGAAATCCATCGAATTGGTGTAGCTGATTTGTCCAATTCTAGACCTGATGCTCAACGACCGCAGAGACTGCCATCCACGACATATTCGATGATGGACTATATCAGCTGTGGCGGGAAACGAGGCACACTCACCCCACGGAACAATTGCCCAGGAGCTCGTGCTCAACAAGCCGTGCACCAAGTTCGTTCGAACCGACACTGACAATAATACCATTGGCCATTCGAAGGGGCTCGGCAGGCAGACACAACTTGCAGATCGCAGGTCGCAGCGTAGCAATGAAGAGTGCGCGTGGCAATTGGGAGCCGTATGTAGGAATCCTGGTTGGTCCCCTGAGCTGTATCAGGTCCATCAGCAATTCATCTCTTCAGAGTTCGTTTCCTGCCGATTCAGAAGAAGAGAAACCTGAAACGACGACCAGCCCCGGAGGTTGATGTGACACTCGTGACGACAGCACTGCTTGTAGCGGTTGCGTTGGGTGAAGCGATCACGTTCGTGGAGAAATTCCCCCCACTTCCTGAGGTCGAGACAGGAGAAATAGCAGTGCTTGTGGGAACAGCAATCGCGACAGCACTGGAGGTAACGTTCCCGATATTGTAATAACTGTCATCGGAGTCTTCCCCGTCCTGATCCTCATCACTATAATCATAGCCACTGTTGTCGTCAGGGTTGTCATTGTCATTGGAATCATCCACATCGCCTTGATTGTCGTCGTCGTCGTCGTCGTCGCTATCTTCTAGACTGTCGATGTAGTCTTGGGAAACCCAAACAGAATAAGCGCTGTCGCCGCCACCTGTTCGTGAGATGTAGTCAGCAAATTGCGCGTCAGGATGCGGAAAAGCCTCCACGCTTACAGGTATCAGCCGCATAGCCGGGACACGGCAGATTGCAGGCAGTCTCATCGGAAGCCAACGCCATCTCCTCAAGGTCAAGGGATGCAGTGCCACAGTAACAATCCTCGGCCTGAACCGCGACGAAGACCGTGTTGCCAGCCTCACATTGGGCAATACAATAACTGACGGATTGGAACTCAAAAGACCCCATGCTCTGCATCGTGCCAATGGAGGTAAAGCAGCTGAGCGAGTCCCAGGAGCCGGATTGGCCTGCGCGGGCGAGGGGCAGAGAAGCAGCAGCCAGCAAGTAGTAGGTCGGAGTCTTCATGATTGCGTTCAATTGAGGCTTCTCTGCTAGAATGATACCAACTTAGTTGCTCTGCCTATGCAAAGGATCTGCGATGAATACCTATCTACATATAACGCCCGTGGGTGGAGAGATGGGATTCAGGAACAGGCAGTCATTGATAGGGAGTGGTCGCTGGTGCCTTGCCCAATGCTGGGCGGGCTTGGAGTGAGACTCCTCGTATTCCAGTAAACAGGGTCTGCCCCCACTTAGTGTTGACCATTATTGAATTAGTTGGAAGTTATTAGATTGAAGTTTGTTAAGATGAACAGACCCTCTGATTAAGGGGTTGTGAGGATGTGATTGGAGGAATTGTTTAGCGAAGCTCCGATGGGAGTTTGTCAATAAAGCTATTCCTAATTGGGAGAATCCAAGCATAATTATGTCAGCGAGGCATTATGCACAGCGCACTAGCACGTGTATCCAGTGCCTCAGGCTGTCAAAGGCACCCCTCTTTCCCGCCCACCATCTGATCCGTCCTTCTCTTCAGCACGACTTCATCTTCTGCTTTTCACCAGATCCACCCCTTCTGCCAATCCCCTGCTATTGTCTCACCACAATACACGTCTAGATCTTGTTTTCTTGTCTCTGGACCTTTCTACTACCCTCCTGTTCCATGGAACGCTTGCAACAGCCATGGATCGTGACTGGCAGACCACGTTAGCAACGCCAGCAACGCCACCGGCCGGGTGAATACCTCAATGGGAGCCGGCTCGGAGAATCCCATTTCCGGTCAGAAGAATTAGGTCGATGGTGGCGGTGCCAACTCCCGGCGAATATTCGGGTGGCTCGAATGACAGCTGAACGGCCTGTCACTCGCTGAAAGTCTATTCTTGTCTGCCCGGCCAGAGACCTTTCGTGGCCTTTACAATCGTGTACGCCATAACAAAAACCTCCAAGACAGCGGAACGTTCTTTCGAAACATCTCTGGCAAGAATCGCTACTCGTGCTACGGTGAATTGAGTGAGCCTGCAGATCAAAAATCCCCAAGAAAAGGAAATCGTCAGCTGATGCCAGGCACAGACCCGCCCGGCTAGACAGTCTAGATGCCAATCGCCAAAGAAAGCAAGCCTCTCGGCGTCAACAGTGCACGATGCTGATCGCGCTTCGGCCGCTGCACAGTGTGCTTATCAGATATGCCACCAATGACAGGTTAGGCTTGTCAGGGCTTCGTCCGGCTGGCCTCCGACGCCACGTGCTTGGCACCTGTTTTTTTCGTCAACAAGCAATCTATCAGTCTTTATCCACCGTTTGTGACCGGATGAGAAGTCCAGTCTGGATTTAGCGCCCCCGGTACATCGCTGTACTACCGGGTTCAGGAACAGAATGCCCTGGAAAACCTTCGGCTATGCCTGCCTCCTGTCGAGGGTGGGCCTCGCTGGTGTATAGGCCTCAATGCCCTCACTTCCCCTGCGGTGTTTAAATAGTACCTTCTTGAGACCCCGAGAGAATGGCTTTACCGGTCCCTACTACTTTCTTCCGAAAGGCTCTGCGGGTGATCGAGGTCGACAGTCACCATGCAAGTCTGGTCGGTCTTGGGCGTCGCCAGCCTGGCTTTAGTCCAGAGCTGTGCTGCTGCTGCCGCCGCCTACTCTTCCTCCTCAGTCACCTCTCAGGCAGTCATTTCCACCGCCACTGCAACATCCAGCGCAAGCACACAAGATGGTGCGACGACTACCTCTGCAGGGTCTACCACATCATCCTCTGAGAATGCTGTCACTACATCGTCTTCGGGTCCGTCTGGTCTCCCGCATGCATATGCCTCCTTTTCCGAAATCACTAACGCTCGTCTAGCCTCTTCCACCGCCGTCGTAGTGGCTACAGACACCTCTGGCCAATTCACTGCCATCGGAGACGCTATCTCTTACGCCCAGTCAATGGGTCTCCCCACGGTGACCGTCAAGGCCGGCACGTACACCCAAGCCGTCACTGTCTCTGCCACGGCAACCGTGACCGTGATCGGCGAGTCATCCAGTCAACGAGACTATAGCCAGAACCAAGTCACCATCTCAGCCACCAGTCCTCTGACCATCTCCTCCAACGTCCTCGGCATTACCTTCCGCAACATCAACTTCGTGAACACGGCTACTGGCAGCAGCTATGCAGCCGCAGTCATTCGGGGCTCAAAGAATGCCTTCTACGGCTGTCAGTTCGTCTCGGCCGGTAGTCTTGGTATCAATGCCAACCTGGGACTTGCCGTGATTGCCGACAGCTACATCGAAGCCCTGGACAAGATCATCTATGGGTATCCCGGCTTGTATGTGTACAACACCACCGTCGTGCCAGTCGACTCGAGTGCCTTGATTGTGTACAACAAGGGTGCCACATATAACTCGGTGCTGTACAACTCCACCGTCGTTTTTGATTCCTGCACGGTTCAGCAAAAGTCTGGCACCAGCACTTCCAATGTCTACCTGGGTGCGGCCAACAAAGGATATGGCTCCGTGGTAGTCTATCGAGGCTCGGCTCTTGGCAGCTTGATCGCAGCATCGGGTGCCTACACCGATAGCTACTCCGTGGACTCCCAAAACTTCTACGGTGAATATCAAGATACCGGCGCGGGCTCCTATGCAAACAACGAAGCTAAGCGGTCTGCCTATGTTCACCTGCTGAGTGCATCGGACCTCACCCGCTTCTCCCCAGCCGGTCTTTTCTCAAGTGTCTACTCCCAGTTCGCCACAACCAGCACAGATTGGGTCGATGCTGAAGTCCTGGCCGCCATTCAGAGTGCTGATGCCAGTCAGCAATCAGTTTCCACCTCTAGTGCCCAAGTCTCATCCAGTACCAGTGGTACGACAACATCTACAACTACGACTCAAGTCACGGCCAGCGCCGTGACTTCCACCTTGATTCGCGCAAGCGTCACTACGACTGCGGCATCTTCTGCTGCGGTCCGCGTCTCTGCCTCATCCTCTACTCTCTCGTCGGCAACGAGTTCATCGTCATCCGGATGCTCTTTGCCGTCCACGGTACCCACCAGTGCTTTGGTAGTCGGTCCATCAGGTAGTTGTGCGCAGTACACCAGCATTGCATCGGCTGTCGCGGCCCTGCCCTCCGACTCCACCACTCAGTATGTCTATATCCTCTCGGGCACTTACGAGGAAGCTATTACCATTAGTCGCGAGGGGGCTACGGTATTCCGTGGGGAGACCGCAAATGCCCTCGATCAGTCCAGCAACACGGTCACCATCGTGCATTCCGCTGCCGTTCTGTCGAGCAACGGCGGATCGGCATCGACTGCAACATTCCAAGCGTCCCAGTACTATGCCAAGGGAATTTCTTTCTACAACATCAACTTTGAAAATGACTATACCCCCACCAAGAACTACATCGCCGTGGCGGTTGCTGCTAAGGCTCAAGTACTGGGCTTCTACGGCTGTGGCATCAAGTCTTCCCAAGGAGGTTTGTTGATCAACTATGGTGCCTTTTACTTCTCGGACTGTCGGATTGAGGGTACCACCGACTTCATTTGGGGTTATGGAGGCATTTACGTGTACAATTCGCGCATCATTTCGGATGGAACAACCACTGGCCAGACCATCGCTGCGCAGTCCTACCAGAGCACCTACGAACCATCCCAGTTCGTCTTCGATAGCTGCGCGTTTGTACCGAGTGACAGCTCTGTCCCGAAGAGCAGCACTTACCTTGGACGGGACTATTCCACCTCCGCCCGTGTTGCCGTTCTGAATTCGTATCTCGATGCCCACATTGCGCCCATCGGCTGGTTGATCTCATCGTCGAGCAGCAGCGTGACCTTCGCCGAGTACAACAACACTGGTCCAGGCGCCTCCACCAGTTCGCGCAGCAGTGTTGTGGACATCCTATCTGATGACAGCGCGTATACTCTTTCTGCTGTCCTGGGAAGCACGAGCTGGATTGATACATCAGCCGTCGCTCCCTTCTCTGGCTTCCCCGATTCCGTCTACGGCTCCTCGGCTTCCTCCTCTGTCTCCGTGACTGCCACCGCGAGCTCCTCGGTCACTGCCTCGGCCACCAGTGCGGCCGCCACGAGCACTTCGACATTCGTGGTCTCACAGAATGCCACCACTGGGCAGTACCGTAACGTCACCGCTGCGATTGCTGCTCTGCCGAACGATGGCATGGCTTACACCATCTACATCCATGCCGGTACCTACACTGAGCAGATCTCCATCACACGCTCTGGGAAGGTCACTTTGCGCGGCGAGACTTCGTTCGAGAATGACTACACCCAGAATCTCGTCACCATTGAGTTCTCAAACGGAGAGCTCACCAGTGCGGGCGAAGATGAAAGTACCCCTGTCATCAATGCCAAGAAGACGGACGGCACAGGCTTGGCTCTGTACAACATCAACTTTCAGAATACCTATCCTCAGACCAGCAACACCGCCGCACTGGCGGCCGACTTCTATGGCACCAATATGGCTGCCTATGGTTGTTCCTTCATTGGGTTCCAAGACACCTTGCTCGCAAACAAGGGTACACAAGTCTTCTCGAACTGTTATATCGAAGGGTCCATCGACTACATTTGGGGATATTCCACCGCGTATTTCCACCAGTGTTATATTGCTACGAACACCCCTGGCGCGTGCATCGCCGCGCAGAGTCGTTCCTCGTCAACTGCGTCGGGCGGTTATGTCTTCGATACCTGCTATGTCACCTACACTAGCAGCTATGGGTCGACATATGGCAAGTCATACCTTGGTCGGCCCTATTCCGAGTACAGCATTGCAGTCTACATGAACTCCTACTTGGACAAGCACATCAACGCTGCTGGGTGGGAACAGTGGTCCACGAGTTCTCCCAATACTGCCTACGTGACCTTTGGCGAATACAACAATTCGGGACCTGGAGCCTGGTCTTCGAGCCGTGTCTCATTCGCTACCAACTTGACTGCTACTCAAGCGGCCTTGTACACCTTGTCGTCATGGATTGGTGACACGTCGTGGCTGGATATGACCGCGTACGATTATGTACCTTCATACAGCTTGACCGGGCCCACAACTACGACCAGCACCAACACCTCGACCTCGACCTCGACCGCCACTGCCACCTGGGCGCATCCTACTAGTGGCACTGTACCTCCCTCAGGTGCTGTGCTTGTTTCGCCTGGAGGTACTGTCAACGGATCGTACAGCACTCTGACGGATGCCCTGGCGTCTCTGCCCGACGATTCCACCACGCAGATTATCTTCATGTACGCCGGCTCCTACGATGAGCAAGTGCCGTCAGTCAATCGCGATGGACCAGTGATGATCATCGGTTATCAGTCGGGAAGTCCTGGTGCTACTTATCAGAACAATCAAGTCACCATCACCTACTCGCGGGGCTTGTCCGTCAGCCCATTACCCACTGGCCATTCGGACGCGGAGACCGCTACGTTCGCAACCGCCAGCAATCAGATTGCTCTGTATAACATTGACATCATCAACACTGCCAATTTGGACGGCTCGGAGTCGTCGTATGTTACGCTGGCTGGCTCCATCTACGGTTCTGAAATCGGTTTCTATGGTTGTAGCTTCGTTGGCTGGCAAGACACCCTTCTGACCGGCAGTACAACTGGCTACCAATACTACGAATCGTCCTACATTGAGGGCGCAATTGACTTCATCTGGGGTTACTCCAAGGCTTACTTCAAGGGCTGCACCATCGGTGCCAAGCGCCAGAAGTCCGCCATCACTGCCCAAAGCCGTGCCTCATCGACCGCCGTTGGCGGTTATATCTTCGATCAGTGCTTGTTTGAGGCTGCCAGCGATGCTACGGTCGATCTGACCGAGCTTGTCTACCTAGGTCGGCCGTATTCGGAATATGCTCTTGTGGTCGTGAAGAACTCTTATTTGACGGATATCATCAACCCCTCCGGGTGGAAGGTTTGGAGCACATCCGATCCTCGCACTGACTATGTGACCTTTGCTGAGTACAATAACTCCGGACCTGGCAATTGGGAGAATAATGCTGCGTCGCGTGAGGCCTTCGAGTACTGCACTTTGTTGACCTCGGACACCTACACTCTGTCCGAGGTCATGGGATCGACGGACTGGATTGATATGACTTACTGGGACTCCATTGTTACCCCCGAGCCTGCGTCTACCACGACAACCACCACCACCACCACTGGCTCGAACTCAACAACTATCTATGACGGCACCACTCCTCCGGCGGGAGCTTACATTGTCTCTAAGACGGCTATTGCCAACGTGACGACCTATGACACCATCCAAAGTGCGCTAAACGCTTTGCCTACTTCTAGCAAGGTGACGCCTACGGTTTTCATCTATCCTGGCACCTACGAGGAGCAGTTGGTGGTCAATCGATCTGGCACTACCATTTTCATGGGTTACTCAGATAATCATCTCGATTATGCGAGCAACCAAGTCACCATTCAGTACAACCACGGTGTGGACACTCAGGCTGACGAGTCCAACTCGGACAGCGCCACTGTATACGCCACGGGCAACTACTTCCAGGCTATCAACATCAACTTTGTGAATAATTTTGGAACGACCAAGGACTACGCTTCCCTCGGATTTGCGGTCAAGTCCAGCAAGTACGCCTCGCTCTATGGCTGCCAGGTGACCGGCAATCAGGATGCGCTGTTGATCAACGGCTACTTCTTCGCTAGCAACAGCTACGTTGAGGGTAACATCGATATGATTTGGGGCTCTGGTTCGGGCTATTTCCTCAACTCGACTATCTCTCCCAACGAAGATGGCATTAATCTAACGGCCGACAAGCGCTCGACCAGTACTTCAGTTGGTGGCTTTGTCTTTGATCAGTGCACCGTCACTCCGGCCTCTGGAGCTGGTAGCATGTCCGAGATCTCGCTGGGTCGCCCTTGGAACAGCTACGCTCGTGTGGCTTACATTGAATCGTACCTTGACTCGTGCGTTGAAGCTGCTGGCTGGGAGCAATGGTCCTCGAGCAGCCCCCAGACCGACGGTGTCCTGTTTGGTGAGTACCAGAACTATGGCCCTGGGTCGTCGACCACCGACCGGGCGTCTTTTGCGACGGTGCTGGATGCCAGTACAGTCGCGCAATTTGAGCTCACCAACTTTTTCGCCTCGACTTCCTGGATCAACCTCACTCTGGTTGATGGCACTCCGTTCGTGCCGGGTAACTCGACCACTGTGCCAGTCACCAGCGCCAGCCTCGTGTCCAGCACTTCTGAGCTGGTTACGGCAACTCCGACCACGACTGTCACTACGCTCTTGACTGTCACTGACCAGGAAACTGCCTTCACGACCCTCACGCCCGCGGACCGCACTTCAACGGTCAAGGTCACGGTCACCGAAGACGTGGGCACCACTGTGACCCTGGCTGAGTCGTTCAAGACCACTGTCGAGAAGACCACTATTTCCAGCACCGTGACCATTTCAGAACCGACTGTGACTAGCGTCACATCGACCGTGATCACCAGCTCGGATTTAGAAACCATCACGGCACCTGCCAGCACCAAGACGACCACCGTCAAGGATACAACGACGGTCACCGCCACTGTCACTGAGGGCGATGTCACTACTACGATCAAGAGCACGGTCACAGCCACCAGCACCATCACCTCCTCTGCGAAGGCCAAAATCATCACTTCAACAGTGGCTAGCACGACCACCAGCGTCAAGACATCCACTCCGGGCACTGTCACGGTCTCATCATATACCACCGTGACCCAGGGCAGCGGCGGCACTACCACGGAAAGTACAAAGGCCACCACCACTACTGTAGACGTGACTTCGACCAAGACCAGCACGAAGACTGTTACGACCACGCTCAGCTGTATCCCCTCCGCTAACGCCAAGCGCGATTTGATTCTACCCCGGGCTACGGTCAATGCGGCCACTGTTACTCAATACACCACTTTGACAACCTATGTCCGGACCTCAACCGACAAGCTGGCCTCGCCCACGGTGTTCGTTACGTCGACCACAACCAAGACCACAGGCGAGACTTCAACCCTAAAGGCTTCTACGAGCACCATCACCAGCGTCTCAGCGACAACCAAGGTTGCTACGGAAACCATCAAGGCCGTTACAGTCTTCCTGACGGAGAGCAGCACCAAGGTGGTTGCGAAAACTACCACGCTCAAAGCCAGCACCATCACAGAGACCATCACGTCCGCGGCCACCAAGACCTCGACCGTGTCTGTGCCCGGTGCGACCGTGACAGTCACCAGTCTGAAGACTACTACCATCAAGTCGACCGTCACATTGCCTCAGAGCACCGTTACTAGCACCAAGGCAACTGTGACCACGGTCAAAGAGACGGTCACCTTGGCGACTCCCACAACCACCGTCCTGAAGACGACCACTGTGAGCCTGAAGCCCTCGGTGACTATCACTGAGCGGGCGACCAGCACCCGTACGTCGACTATTGATCAGACAGTCACTGAGACTTCGACGGTGACCAAGACCTCGAAGAGCGCGAAGGCTTGCCCTACCTAGGGGGATGTCGGCACTCATATTATTCTTTTCTCTGTCCGGGATTCGGGGGATCTGTGTGTCCTGTCTCATTACTAGTATTATAGCTATATCTAATGGTTTATCTCTTTTCCAAATCTAGTATATGTAGTATTTGAGACCAGAGTACGATTAGTTCAAGGCTCTCTGATTCTCCTGCTCTGACCATTCCAAAAGTGTGGCCCTCTTGGTCTCGACTTGTCCAAAGCAGGGTGGGTAATGGTCCTCTCCATAGTTCAAGGGTGTTTTTCCGAGATTTTGGGAGGCACTGGTAGGGTTGTTCGATTGATCTATGATGCTCCTTGATATGCTGGCGTAGGAAAGTAGGGTGATAGGATTAGTGTAATGATCGAATATGACTCTAGCCTTATACCTCTAGCAACCCAGCCTTCAAGTTTGAGGACTGAGTTGTTCGGAATATTTGTCATGTTAGATCCACATTACCGGTCGATACCTCATGTTGGATATATATACCTCAGCATAAGCAGTCGAACTTCAAGCAAATGCAGTAAATCCGGGACAAGACTTTTCAACAGCAAAAAAGCGAGAGAGAATTAGAAAGCAGTGAATGCATTTTCTACTGGATTATCAAGTTGATATGGCTGGAAGAAGATGGTGTGTCTTGGATGTCATAAGCGACTAGTTGATATTGGAATATAAAAGCAAACTTAGAGGTACTTTCAACAGCTGGCCTGCTGGCCCAATGGTAAGGCGCTTGACTACGAATCAAGAGATTGCAGGTTCGAGCCCTGCGTAGGTCATTCTTTTTGTTCCCTTCATTTTGTCCATCCATCATCCCTGGCATATTTTACTCTATCTTCCGCAATCTGCGACCGCCTTATCCCTCACTACAGCTTCGCCTGCCGTGTCTTCTTGCGGTCGCGCAGCAGTCGCCGCAGAATCTCCCCACTGGGCCGCCTCCACGCCTCCCTCGAGCTATTTATGCCGGGCCGTAGCCTCCTCTTCATGAACGATGATGGCCCAGACAGTTGCCTCATCATCGGCCCCCGCCTGCGCCGACTTCACCACGGGACGGGGAAGATGCAATCGGCGACCTGATGTCCCCGTGTCCGGCTCCCAACCCAATTCTCGAGACAAGGCCCGGGCGAGGTAGTCCGCACGCTCGATGATTTCGGCCGGTGAAGACCCCTTGCCCGTGACATTGCAGATGAAAGGAGCCGGTGACTGGTCGATAGGGGCGCGGCCGTATTGCTCGTCTAGCATGAAGTCGCAGAGAGGCAGAGTATCAGGGTTGGAGGGCAATTCGCCAGCCCATATGGGCGGATAGAAGACCATAACAATTGGGAGTGCAGGATACGCTGTGACGATAGAATGCGAAGAGACAGGCAACAATCGAGTCGAGCAGCCTTTTTTAAAGGCGCAAACAGGTGCTGTGCTGACCTCAGGATGGTCCCCGCGGTTGGTACCTCCCACGCATGTAGTTAAGCATTCAGCTGCACTCCCAGTGGTCCCAGGATCAGTAGTGTTATCATTCCTTTGCATTTGACCATCATCCCTCCTGCATGCTTAGCGTCGAGCGGAAAGCCATTCGAGCAGCTGGAATGACAGTCGCATTGGAAGAGAGATGACGATCAGCTCCTCTCACCTGGCCGAACCACTGCCTCCGTAAGCCGGGGCAACCGACGCAGCCAATACTCGTCCTCTGGAGGGCTTCTGGACTCTACAGCGGGCTGAACGACGGCTGTTGGCGTGAATCCGACCACCTGGCTGGTATTTAACCTGTGAGAAGCCGTGAATCGGGGAGTGAATCTGACATTGACAGTAAGCATAGTTACATCCATTATGCGGGGAAAGCTGTAAGTGGCGTCAGCCATGATGTGAAGCTTAGCACAAATCTATACTGTGCTGTACAGGGCACTACATAGAAACTAGTCAACAATCTGTAGTCATAACTTAATTCACTAAGTTAAACGATCTCATATCACTGAATTTGCTGATGTGGGAGTTGGTGGATTGAGGCTGGGCGGAACCCTAAGCCCCCTCCCCAGGAGAATTCTCCTCGGTCGCATTTTCGCAAAGGCAATAGCCATGGTTCGACAAAGCATTTCTTCTAATCAGATGGACCATAGTATCACCCTATAGCTATTATTGTTACCAGATCTAACTTCTTCGATCGTTAAGTGAGACGGAGCACAGGAAGAGATGGGACGTCAGGATAGAACGGACGACCTCAAGAACTCCCATACACGACATGTCTATGCTGCCAACTTGAACTTGACCTACGATGTCCTCATCAAGAGAGACATGCCCCACGGCCTCTCTCGGACCAGACATGCTTGTCTCTTTCGGCAATTCGAAGCATGGGGTTGTTAACAGACGAGTCGGAGGAGAGAGTCGTGCTCCGCTATGAAGGCTGGCTGACAGAAGCCCAGCTCGTCCAGGGGAAGCAATAGTCACGCAGCAAAATAGACTCACTGCTCAATGGAGACTCGAATCCCAATAGTTAGTCTTCTTCCACGTGGTAGTCTATACACAGTGAGTCTAAGTTACGGGGCCACTCCTTCGACCGGGCCAATGAGCCTGGCATCCAGCTCCCACACGATCTCAAGCGTACAATACTGTACCTGCATAGCACCATCAGAGGATGTAAATCCATGCAAAGACCCACTGGATCGGCTTCGCCTCCGGACTTGACCGTGGTGTTCAGGGGCAAATCTTGCCGTTCGTCGGCATGAATTGCTGTATTTCTGCGAGGCTCCACCCGCTTCGCTTGAAGTCGCCCTCTTTATCCTCGCCGTGCCAAAAAAGAATACGAGTTCGATCAATTCGATCAGGCGAAGGTGAATCGACTTGGGCGACTATATGTTGAGCCCAATCCCTGCACCTCATCCCAGTGAAGGGACAAGCAATTGACTCACAATGGCTCCTCTACGATCCCTGCTCTTCGGAGCAGGCGTGATGCCGCTGATGCGCATGGCTTTGGCCTGCACAACCACTGATGTGATTCAGGGAGGGTCTTCTGCCTATACCTCTTATTGGAGCACCAGTGTCGGCCCTAACCCTCAGACTCTCACTGTGGTCAATACGGGGGGTCCTGATGGCGGTGCCTACCTGTGAGTGTCTGCCCCTGACTTGAATATCCTTGAAGGAGACATCGACATCTGACGAGAGGGCAGAGAAATGGATGATTTCAGTTATGGCTGGGTGCTGGTGCGTCAGAACATCGCCTCGGTGGAGGTGGGCACGCCGTATCATGTCTCGCTGGACTGGTTTGTGGCTACTGATGACTCGACTGGAGCTTCCTGTAGCATTTCGGTCGCTGTCGACGGTACTTCCTTCACAGCAGCCTCTGCTGCGCTGGTGGCTGGCCGAACCAGTAGCTGGTCGACTGTCACTGGCACTTATACTCCCACGACTGCCACCGGCATCCCCTTTGTCATCACCATCAGTTGCTCGCAAGGTGTCGCTGATGGGAACCCTGTCGTTGGACTGGCCGATATCTCCATGGTCAGCACTTGCTCCGATACCACCTCTGCTACCAGTGCATCCACCAGTCTTGCCCTCACGTCCTCCGCCACCGACAGCACGTCCAGCGCGGCCATCACCACCACCAACAGTGCTGACTCGCTGGGCGCCTTGACCACTGCTCTGAGTACCATGACCTCGTCGACCTCTGCTGCCTCGTCCACGGCCACAAGCGCTTCCACATCCACCTGGTCGTCGTCTACGGGCACGACTGCGGTCACCGATGACGATAGTACCACCCTCACGGCCGATACCACCACAGGAACATCTTTGGAAGCGTCGCAGGAGGTGGATAGTTCCGATGATTCGTCGGTCTCGGGCACAGTTTCAGTGTCTGAAACCGCCACAACCAAGCGCAAGCGGAGTGGTGTCTCCTGCACCTTGAGCATCTATCAAGGCATTGATCTTCTCGACAGCCTGACTGTTCCAGCAGGTTCGTCAGCTCCTTTTTCGACCTGCCTCAGTGGCGCATCCTCTGGTAGCTCGACCCTCACCATCAAGGCGGTCTGTGATGGAGCTGGCGCGACGGTGGAGGTTGCGGATCTCGCTGTGGACACCAGCGCTGCGGCCGCCGAACGATGTGCTGCTGCTGCTGCTGCTGTTGCTTCTAGTGCTGTTGCCTCTAGTGCTGCTGCTTCTAGTGCTATTGCTGCTGCTACGTCTCCCACTCGTTCCGTGGCTGTGTCCAGCTCGTCTGCGGCTGTTCAAGGCTCGTCCTCTGCATTGATACCCAGCGCTTCTGTTCAAGTGTCAACACCGAGCCTTCGAGCCAGCTCTAGTGTGCCCGTAATTGTCACTCGCCTTCGTCCATCGGTGACTCCGAGCTCGCGACCTGGTTCAAGCTCAGGCTCTGGCTCTTCAGCTTCAGGATCCGAATCAGGCTCCTCTACTTCCGCCTCATCTGGCTCTGGTTCTAGCTCTGGCTCTAGCTCTAGCTCCAGCTCTAGCTCTAGCTCTGGCTCTGGCTCTAGCTCTGGCTCTGGCTCT
>NW_020290694.1:16251-39668 GCF_003184585.1 Aspergillus saccharolyticus JOP 1030-1
GCTCTGGCTCTGGCTCTAGCTCTGGCTCTGGCTCTAGCTCTGGCTCTAGCTCCGACTCTAGCTCTGGCTCTGGTTCAGGTTCAGGTTCAGGCTCAGGCTCAGGCTCAGGCTCAGGCTCAGGCTCTGGTTCAGGTTCAGGTTCTGACTCGACATCGATCTCTCCCAGTTCGACCAGTTCCAGCGTCTCCGCGAACGGAGCTGGGGCTTTCACCACCTCCACTGTTTCTCACATCGAGGTGCACACCGTCACCGCATGCCCCCCCACAGTCCAGAACTGCCCTGCTTCGGCGAAGACTACTTACGTGACCACCGAGACCGTCGTGGACTACACCACCATCTGCCCGGTTACTGCGACTCAGACTCAGCTGCCTGTGACCGCCAGCCCTGCGTCTGCTGCGGCAGAAAACGAAGAATACACAACCTCCACCGTGTACAAGACCTCGACGTATACCGTAACGGCTTGCCCTTCCTCCGTCCAGAATTGTCCCGCCTCGCAGCAAACGACCTACCTCACGACGGAGACACTCGTGGACTACACCACTATCTGCCCCGTCACAGCCACTCAGACGGGCGTGGCAGCCACGGCCCCTGCTGGGTCAGTCTCTCGGTATACCGAGCATGTCACCTCGACGGTGTATAGTACAGCAACTTACACGGTGACCGCCTGTCCCTCGGGCGTGCAGAATTGCGCTGCCTCGGCCCAGTCGACCTTTGTGACCAGTGAGGTTGTGCCTGCGTATGTGACGACTTACTCTGTGGTGACGACCGGGCCGCATGCAACCGCTGTCCCGGCTGTTGAGGAGATATATTCCACCTCCACCATCTATACAACTGCCGTTTATACGGTGATGGCGGCACCAGCAGGATCGACCGACGAGAATGCTCCTCAGGAGACAGCTTCCGTCTACACCACCGTGATTCCCATTGGCACCACCGTGATTCCCGTTGGCACCACCGTCTACTCGATTCTTGGGTCCGCGGAGTCTACTACCTCCACGTTGAATGCGGTAGAAACGGCTGCTACCAACCCCGATGGTGTCGATGCTATTGGTGCTGCCGCCGCTACCACTAAGGGAGGCGCGAACGCCCTGGGGGGAAGCACCGGCGCGCAAGTTTCTTCAAGCGCACAGTCGCAGAGTCTGCCCAGCTCCTTGATTTCATCCGTGAGGGCTTCCTCGTTGGGTTCCACCCCTTCGGCCCCGACGCCCCTGGGGTCGTTGACGGCTACGGGGGCGGGGGCGCTCTTTACTGGCGCTGCCTCGTCGAATGCACACTCTTCCGGCTTGATTCTGGCGGTGATGAGTCTATTTGCTGGGATCGTTATGTAGATAGAATTTGCTATCGCAATGGGATCGTACGACCCACGTGGTCAATGATTCTGTGCAAACCCTAAGAAAATAATTAATAATTAATGAATATTCCGGGCGTGGAGGCCAAGCCGCCGGACACGAACTACTATTGAGGAATAGTTCGCGTCCAGATAAATTAAGCCAGTGGAGCAGCGATAAGAGCACGTGGGAGGATAACGAAGCCATTCTGGAGGGAGAACCTGGAAAATAAAATGAGCCCTCCTTTAGTGTGCAGCACATGGCCTCCCCCGGCCCTGTCATAGGCAAGTTAGTAGAGACTTAGTCGAGCCATGCATTGTCGCATGCCATCATACCCCGGTATAAGGTTATATAATTGCGTCTGCAGCCCTCGCTGGGAGTGCAAGAAGTAGTAATAGTTGTTGTTGTCAACCCATTCACTCTCTCTGTTTACTTGCTTGCTTGCCTCGCCATGGCCACCACACTCGCTGCTCTTACTGCTCTCCTGGGCGTTGGCGTTGCCAACGCAGGGCCCGTTCTGTCGCCCGCGCAGGATATTCTCTTTCCCTCGACCGCTCACTCGTCCAATCCTTTGATCTATTCCGGGGGCAACACGCCTTATTTTACCGGTGGGTATTATGCGTGCCTGCCAGGAAGGTAGTGGCTGATCTCGGTCAAGGCCCCAATGTCAATGGCATCGCCAACGAGGTGCCCGAGCAGTGCACCGTTCAGCAGGCTGCCTACATCGTGAGACATGGAAGCCGGTAAGAGGAACAATCAAAAGACCTGGTGACCAGGCGAACCGCAGTCGCTGATCGCAGACAGATTCCCCGATAGCGGTTCCTACAGCTCCTGGGTGGCTCTCGAGGAGAAGATCCAAGCGGCCGTCCAGAGCGAGGGCTTCGAGGCCCGCGGCGCCCTCTCCTTCATCGCCGACTGGAAGACGGTTCTCACAAACACCACGCTGCAGATGTCTCAGGAGTCCATGACCGGTCGCAAGGAGGTGCGTCGAATCCAGTGGCAGCATTGACATGGGGTGACAGGGAGAGGATCCATAACTGATCGATCCAGGCCGTTGACCTGGGCTATACCCTCCGCGCGCGCTGTAAGTGACCTCAGGCAACAGAATGCGCCTCGAGCAGTCAGGGCTAACCACAGCAGACCCCGACTTCTACGAAGATGGCCAGCCCTTCTACGTGTGGGCTAACCAGTACGCCTACCCCATCAGCACCTCGCGTGTGGTTCAAACCGCGCAGGCGTTTCTGCTGGGCTACATGTACGAGTTCGCCGACACCTACGGCACAGTCGTCAGCGTCAACTCGACGGGCTCGGTCAATGCGATTGGCAACTCCCTCGGGCCCTCCGATGCGTGTCCGCTGTATGTCAACGATGCGTATAACAACGTGACCAACTGTACGTGATTTGAATTTCTGGGCCCGCGCACCAGGCCAACCTGGGACTGACGGAGGAGCAGGGGATGCTACGTGGATGCCCGCCGCGATCAAGCGCATCAACGCGCTGGTCAGCGGCAACCTGACCTTCACGGAGACCGACCTGACCTTCTTCCCCTACCTCTGTGCCTATGAGAGTCAGATCAAGGGTCGGTTGAGCGACTGGTGCAATGTGTTCACCCAGGACGAGTTGACCAAGTATGCCTACTCCCAGGATCTGAGCTACTGGTACGGCGTCGGTCCTGGGTCCTCGGATCCCACTAAGCTGCTCTTCCTGCCTTTCCTCGAGAGCTTCCTGGATCTGTTGGCCCAGGGCCCGGACCAGAACGGCACGAATGTGGATGGCACCCCCTTTACAGTCCCGAAGCTCATCATGGCCTTCTTGAATGACAACCAGATCGCCGAATTGACCGCCGGCATGGATCTGTTCAAGGACCAGGAATCGCTGCCCGACGACAAGATCCCCGCCAACCACCTCTACAACGTCGCTCACTTCATCACCATGCGCGGAACCGTCGCCTTCGAGGTGCTCAACTGCGAGACGACCACGAACAAGAAGACCACCGAGGAGACCTACCTGCGCATCCTGCTCAACGATGCCGTCTACCCGCTCCCCATGTGCAAGGACGGCCCCGGCAGCAGCTGTCTGCTGTCCGAGTACGTCACCTATATCAAGAAGAAGAATGCCGAGGCAGGCAATTTCATTGATTACTGCAATGTCACGGAAGCCGGTCACCCCGAGACGGTGGCCGGGGCCAGTTTCTTCACCGATTTGACCCAGGACTTTTTGACTCTGGTCTCTCCGTGAGCATGATCCAGAAGGTGCTGATGCTTGCTCATCCCATCTATAATTTTCTTCTTGTGTATTAATTAATCGATCGGAACCGATGCGAAATCCTTTGTATAGTATTAGTCTATTGAATGCACTTTGGTATATCCAGCAAGCACGCGATGTCGAACACGTCGAACACCAGAGAAGAGTGCAAGTAACAGCCAGCACAATGTACTGAGCCCCAGCCCTGCGGCAAGAACCACCACGATCGAGCTGGGGGACCAGCTTGGCTTCTCTGGCGGGGGAGGGAAGAGCAGAAGCTGGGGATCATCGGGCTGGGGCCGGTCGGCTCCGGGAGCCCAGTAGCTGGGCGGACTGCTGCGCACGACCCCGGAGATTCCCAGACTATGCTGGTCGGCGTCGAGGGCCTCGGCCGATACCCAGTCCATGTAGCCTCGAGCGATGAAGCTTGTCTCGAAGCCGGTTTGGGGGACGATGCCAATGGGAACCTTGTCCGCGTCCGCGGCTGCTCGCGCCCAGAACCGCCAGAACTTGACTTCCGTCGCTCCGTTCCAACTCGCGTACAGTTCCGTCACGAGCTCGGAGCCGTTGATCCCCACGACAGCCGCAACTACCACGGGGGGTTCGGCCGGCTGGGCCGACCAGGGGAATTTGTAGGCGCGGTAATTGCCGAACCGGTCGCTGGCGAAGCGGGCGGCGGTCAAAAGACGGCCATCGTGGTCGAACTCGCTGATATACCCGTAGTCACTCCAGGAGACGAACACATTGTTGTTGGGGAGGAGCTGCGTGCTGCCCCGTCGCCGCGTCAGATTGCCATCCGGCCGGAAGTACTGGTTCAGCAGCTTCGCCTGGTACTTGACCAAGTCCAGTTCCACGATCATGGCCGAGGAGACGGGCTTGTCGTTGGTCAGCTCATCCGCCGCATTGTCCAGGAAGGAGATCACCAGACGCCCCTCGGTATGGAGGATAATGCGCGCGTCATGCTGCCACGAAAAGTCAAAGTCTTTCTGAAAATTGTTCCCCTTCCCGCCCAGTCGCCAGAGGATGGCCCCGTCCTGCCCGGAGATCAAGTAGATTGTGCTCGAGTGGCGACACGACATCAGGTAGTCGCCATGTTTGGTCTTTTCGATCGCGTTGCAGTGGATGTAATCTTGGCCGTTGAGGGGTGTGCCGACGGTGATGTCGACAAAGGTCTCGTGGAGGGGAATCCGGCCCTCGGAGTTCCATTCGAAGAACACATGGCCGGTCTTGTAATCGACATCGCGGAAGCCCTGGAACTTGATCTCGCGAGAGACGCCAGGGAGGCCGATCTCGGCCAGGTCGACGACCTTGGGCCACTGGTGGATGGCGAGCGCTTTGTGCGGGGCGTAGACGTAGAACTCGTGCTTGTCGTACACGGGGGTGCTGGCTAGCTCGCGGTACTGGTAGTCCAGCACAGTGCCATTGGCATGTTCTAGGTCCACTCCCAGTCCGGTCTGGACCATCAGGGAGAGTTGAGGTCGGCCGGGGACATTGGTGACGACGCGCAGGTCGAAGGCGTTCTGGTTGTCGGTGTACTCGGCGCCTGTCCACACCAACTCGCCGTCTTGATCATAAATATAGGGACCCACCTGATAGGGCATCCATCGGGTGGTGTAGGGTTCCCCGACGGTGACCCAGTAGGGAGCGACAAACCAGTAACCTGGCGCGGTGGCATCGCGATGATAATGAGTGATGTTCCATTTGGGGATGCGATGTTGAGGGAGCTGCAAGGCAAGATGAGTCAGCACGGCTGCTCCTCGCGCACCATCGGAAACTCGGACAAACTCACCGTCCGATACTGCCATAAATCTGAGTCATCCGAGGCGGTGAAGGCGCTGGATTGGGCCCCAACAAGCCCTATTATTATGGCTAGTATCTCCACCAGGAGCAACGAGTGTGGGAAAGTCATGGTGGTGGCATGGAGGGAAAAAAAAGGAAGGAATGACAATGCCGATGTTGACTAGGAGGAAATCAATCCATCCATGGGGCTTCAGACACTTTTATCCATCGTAGCCGTCGCTTGATTTTACCCCAGATACATACAGGAGAGCTTCAGGGGCTGAGCGCCGGATCCACCTCGGCCTCGCCACACAATCCGGCCATCCAGGGCTAGTGGCAAATCTAGACTGCACTTGGCAGTGCTTTTCAATTGCAGAATCGGCTTCACCAAATCTCGATCCGTAATTCCGGTTCTCCGCAGATCTACTTCTCCCTACACCAACTTCCCCAGCTCTTCAAACCGACCGAGAATCTGAGGGCAGGAGCCGAGGAGATCAAAGCAATGTGTTGTCAGGAGATTCACTGCGGGCAATTGTGGGCAGGTATTATCACGAATGACAGTATCGGGCTCATTGAGGAGTACGCCGCGCTCACGACCAGCGTGGCCACCGGATCCCTTCCGTACGTTCAGCAGGGCTATGGGATGGTGTGGTAAGAGCCCTTGAAGGTTGTTCTTGAGATGACCCCCTGGAATACGTCAATCATTCTAGGGCTTGGTCGGTAGTGGCTCCCATAGCAGCCTGCAATGTTGCAATTTTGAAGGTAGAATTCTTTGCTTTACGTGGATGCGTTGAGTCTTTCGGTCAATGGTTGGAATTTTCAGGCTCAGAATTGAAGATGAGATAGATTGTCGCTGTCAATCGGGAAGCCAAGTATGGATTACCTAGTTCGATCATCTCTCAAAATCACTACCGTGCGCTTGAACTTGCTGGATCTCTCAAGGCTGGGGCGGTGCACATTAATTCGATGACGGTACACGATGAGCCCAGTCTGTCCCATGATGGTTACGAAGACAGCGGATGAAGTCGTTTCGGGGCTCGATGGGGATTGGAGGAGTTTGTACAGACGAAGGTCGTGACTTTACATCCCTAGGTGCTGAACACGAGAAGGATGTTGGAACTTGGGCAGTGTGGTCCAGCGCGTTCCCGTTCGGTTTGACATGAGCTGGGAATCTCAATAGAGTGGGTAAGCATCATTCTGCCAGGATCCATTTGTGGAGCAGTTCTGAGGGTCTATGCAATAGTCTCGCTAAGAGCACCAGACTAGGGGGGTGAGCTTATCTGCAATTAGAAAAGCTGGGTCGGTTGATGTCCCCACGTGACACTCTTCTTCCAGTTTCATGGAAGGAGACTCGTAAGCTATACGAACTGCCTGCCAATGGTCGGGTCTAGCGAGAGCGCGATGGGGGTAGGAGGCTATTCGGACTGAATTGCCTGGTTAGGAATGACTACTATGGATCTGATAAGATCTCGCTTACAGCCCGTCCTGGCACTCGGCCTGAGGCTGAAGGTGAAGCTACAGGACAGTGGACTGTATAGAGCGAGCTGTGAGGAGTCGTAGTGTTTTATTTAGGAAGTTCTTCTGCGCTCAATGAGCTCTATAAAATCCAGTCACCCCGTTATAGTTGGCTGCCTATAGAGGCATAGTTGCCAAGCCGACTCATGTGATGTGCTGACGCATCTGCCTCAGCCCCTTATCTGCAGCCATGATGTGTTATTTGATTTGATTTTACTCCTCACCGTGGCGCACAGAGCATCACCCTCATATGGTTGTCTTGTTGACATGTCTCCCAGATCAGCCTCGGGGAGTAGCGGGGAGGAAAGTGGCGGCCTGCCCCTGAGATCCAGACTGGGATGCAAAACTTGCAAGTGGGGCTTACATTCCTCCCATTGCCTGCCACAAATCCCCAATTAAAGCGTTTACTAGAATTCGACGAGTCAAGTGTGGGCAAGAAAAGCCCAACTGTGTTCGTTGCAGCAGCACCGGCCGCAAGTGCGAGTACGCCCAGGCAGTTGCCGGCACATTTTCCTCTGCTTCGCCGCTCTCCTCAACAGCCCTGGACAATCCCCTCGCAAATGCTCCCAATACCGTCTGGGGCGAGCGTCGTGCTTTTGCCTACTATCATGAACGCGTGGCTCTTTTCGTCGGGGGGGATCTGGATGTCGACTTCTGGGGCACGTTTGTGCCGCAATTGTGTCAGGGGGAACCGGCCGTATGGGATGCCATCATCGCCATCAGTGCCCTCTTTGAGACTTATGAACACCCTGCCAGTCCTGTCTCGGTACAACTAATCGATCAACCGCACGGTGATGCCTTGGCCTGGTACTCGCGCTCCGTGACTGCCATTCGCCAGCGGATTGCGCGCGGGCAGGTTGACATCTTCGTCGGACTGATCACTTGTGTGCTGTTCATTTGCGTCGAAACTCTCCAAGGACGAGAGAAGGCAGCCTTGCAGCTCTTCAGCCAGGGGTTGCAGCTCGTACAAGCATTGCGCGTCCAAATCGCTTCCGGAATGGTTCCAGCCAGCAAAGCAGTTGTGCTTGAGAATGCAATTGTTCCTATCTTCGTTCGTCTCGGGGTCCTCGCTTTCAGTGACACCGCGCCTCGGATGGACAGTCTCTTAGAAGCTGCTGCCCACGTCCCGTCAGTTGAATTTCCATCTCTGAGGTGCGCTCGCGAAGCTCTCACCATTCTGGGTGCGGAAGCTCTTCTCTTCGAACGCCAGTGCCTGGATCAATTATCGCAATCAGACCGCTTTCATGTCACACCAGAGCTGATCAACATGCAAGCGAGATTTTGGGACAGACTGGACAGGTGGGAAACCGGTTTCAAGAAACACCTAGATGCGCTCCATCAGAAAAACCCATTAACCCAGCACCAAATGGTCAAGAGCGCTCTGCTCATCGCTTACCACAAGACCACCCTGATTCTTGTGACGATCTGCGTATCTTCCTTACAGACCATGGCCGACCACTGCCTTGAAGGGTTCCAAGTCATTGTCGACCAATGCCGTCTTGCTCTTGACACCTCCAGACGACCCGACGGCACGCAGCCCCCCTTCACCTTCGATCTCGGGGTGGGCCTGCCCCTCTGGTTCACAAGCCTACGATGCCGCGAGCCGCATCTCCGCCGTGCGGCTGTCGAGTTGCTGCGTCGGGCGCCTCCCGTCATGGGCTTCTACCGGTCCACCGCGGCTGTCAGCTTTGCGGAAAATATCATCATGCTGGAGGAGGGGAACGCTATGGCTTTGCGACCAACAATCGGTTATGACGTATCTATCGCACAAGCTTGGGATTGTTCTTCCGCAGATAGCATGCATGGCGAGATCGTGGCTGCGGAAAATACCCATACCCTCTCTGCTGTCTTATCAAGACATGATGCACGACTGGGGCTCACAGACATTCCGGAAGAGGCACGTATTGGACCGATCCATCCGGTGCGCCAGGATGATGACTCACCACCCAACACCATGCAAGATGAGGTGATGGACCCTGCATCTAGGAATGAAGTGACGGGGATGCGGTTTACTCGAAATAAGCGAGATTGGGTGCGGGATACATGGCAGAGAGTCCACGAATATCTTCCCTTGTAGTTGTTTGTGTTACGGAAATAGAATTCCCTGGTGAGTCATAATACAAGTATGTCTGATGGATTCACCTGAGTTTATGGAGAGTACGAAGTAGTTTGCTTTTGATTTGACGACTATCTTAGGATCATGAAAATTAAAAATAGGTGGCTGACATAATACCTGGGGCAATGGCGCATCTGGGAGCGCGTCAGACTGAAGATCTGGAGGTGGCCGGTTCAAGCCCGGCTTGCCCCATTCCTTTTTTCTTTTTTCCCTTATTGTCATAATTACTCTGTGTGTGTGTGTGTGTGTGTGTGTTCATCCTAATTACAGCCACAGCCACTGCTATATGCATGCCCTATAGCCCTGCATCACTGCCCTTATCCCTCTTGCCCGGTATCACCACCACTTCCTCCTCCTCCCCACCACTTTCCACTCCTCCCCCAGGCACAGACTTCTTGCCCCGAAATGCAGCCCACACCCCAATAGTGGCCCCAATCAATGCCAAAGCAGACCCCAGCGTGAATGCATAGCCCTTGGTAAAGCGAGGGCCCTCGACGGTCGGGAAGACCAGGAGTGGTGTCCAAGCTGTCGTGGATTGAGAGACCGCATTGATCACCACCAGCACCACCGCCCGTTCCTGCGGTGAATATCGTAACTCCGTGTTGACCCAGCCGTAGAGCACACTGGACATGGCCACACAGGCATAGATGGTCGAGAAAGCGAACCACTTGGCGGACTCGGGCACCTCCCAGATCGTCAGGATGATCAGTCCCAGGCTGTTCCAGGTATGGGCCAGCACGATCGCCCAGGCCGGACCCAGACAGAGATCGGATAAGAAGCAGACCAACAAAGTGTAGAAGATACCCAGCGCCGGGGCAATCGCAGACAGGTTGTTAAGGGTTGCCGTGCTGAACCGATGGAGAGATTTCAGCCAGAGGAGATACCCCCCGGCGGAGGCGTGAAGACCGGCATTCCAGAAAAGAACGTCCAAGACGAGGAAGATGTAGAATCGCTGGTTCTGGAGCAGGCTTCGAATGGTCTGGAGAATGGAAACCCCACCGGAGGATGTGAAGCGATGGCCAGCGCGCTCGAGCCGTGTACGTCCTCGTTGAATGTCCTCCGTTCGGAGGATCAGTTGGTTGGGTTTGTCCGGGGTTCCGGGCAGTACAAAAAATCCTAGGATCCCAATGGGAATCGTGATGATGCCGCAGATAATAAACATCCATCGCCAGCCGGCCAGACCGGACACTCCATCCAAGCGCGAAGATGCCCCGGCTTGGATGAGGCTGGCTGTGAGCGTCCCCAGCGTCAGTCCCACATAGAAACAGCCCCCGCGGCGGGCAATCTCGTCTCCCCGATACCATGCCCCGAAGATGTAGTGCATGCCAGGAAAGAATGCGGCCTATCGAGTCGGAAGGTGGTGAGATGCGGACCATGGCTGAGGGAGGACAGAATGAACCCTACCTCAAACCAGCCTACCAGGAACCGATAGGCCATCATCTCGCTATACGAGGTGGCCCGATATTGGAGGAGAGTGAAGATGCCCCAAGCAATATCCATGGTGGGGATCAGCCACGAAATGGGCACTCGTGTGAAGAGATAGGCAAAAGGAAGCTGGCCAACCACCGCGCCAACCGTGTACATTGTCTGGAGGTTGACCAAGTCATCCCCGCCGAGACCGATCTCTTCTTGCATTCCCGACACATAGGCATTGTCTGAACGGAGACTCTGAGGGTCAGTTCGGTGACCTATCTGACTTATGGCTGGTACTGACTCAGGTTGGCTTGATCGATATATTTGGTCCAGTAAGAAAGAAACGCATACGGGACTATCAAGGCGTCCAGCTTGACAATCAATTTCCGATCCTCGGAGCTATCGTCATCCGAGAACCATCGTATTTGATACCATCGGCGCTGGTTGGGAGAGCTCATTGTAAAGATTTGAATGGTTGCTGCTATGAGTGATCGAGACCAGTGCCGCTGGAGATTTATATGACCGAATGTGCGCCGCGGATTTCATGCCGCTATCGACTCACAGTCACGCCGCTTGGGAGGGTGCGGGGAACTGAAATGCAGCTATAGATATCATCATCCCATTGTGTTCAAACGAGGGGTTAAGGCGTGCTCGGCGGGGATTGACCTGTAGATCATACCAGCCTTATCAATCCCCATGTCTCTCTCCAGATCGGCCATTCGCTAACCTCTGTCACGCAAACAGCCCAGGTGTTGATGACATGCGGATCCCGTTGCTGGATGCCTCAACGTGCTGCGGACTGTATTGTTATTGTTGCTAAGCCCCTACTTTCGTCACGCAATACGCGGGGCAATGGCGTTATGTTGAAGAGGGGTTTGGAGAAGTAGTGCACCAAGTCGATTTCTTTCTGCACGAACAAACGTGACTCCTTGATGTCTGCATCGTCCTTGCTGGGATTGCTTGTGTTGTCCTCGCAGTCTGGAGGTAAATCTCACCCGTCTCCTTTGATGTTGCAATGACATTGGAGATCTCCCCCTATGAACCATGGGTAGCAATGGCACCCCGCCAGAAATCTCCTTTGTCTCAAGAGATAATCTATGCTGGTCGGGAAAGGGTATAAATACAGACCAACGGCTTCCATGGCAAGATGTTCTCATGACAGGCAGCCCCATCGGCCACTGACCGGAACAGCTCAAGATGATCAGCTACAGACGAGGCCGCACGCACTTCGCGTGTGGCACTGTGCTTTACTGGATCACCCTAGAAGAGGAAATGATGCATAGCCCACGCCGGTACTGGGATACTCTTGAGCGAATCCTCGCGGAGATCTGGGAGGACCGGCGCGTCACCTTCCCCATTGCATCGCCCTTTCACGGAATGATTCGTTGCGGTGACTGGCATCAGCTCTACCGGGAGGTGACTACCCCCCAGGAGGCTGAGGATACTGACCATTATAGCAACGGGCTCTACCGCCTCGATATCAATGGAAGGACTAGATTCAGGCGCCCAAGGGACGTCTCCATCCTGAATGAGTTTATCATGAATCTCCCCCCTGCTGACGATTATGATGACGATGGTATCATTGTCACTGAAGCCGACTACGAGGATGATGTCCTAGAGGACGAGGAGGAAGAGGACTGTTACCTTGATGATTCCAGTGATGACGTTGATGTCGACAGTGGTGAGGTCTGGGATAAGAAGGAGGAGGCGAAGGACGAAGAGGAGGAGTAGAAGGGGGATGGAGGAAGATGATGGTCGTCGCCACCTGCCTTTTGCAGGGTTGGTAAGTTTTCAAAATTCTAACGAGAATCAGAATTGATTTATCCTTTTCGTAGTTTTTCACATAGTTGAATATGCTCAATAGTACGGAGTGAAGGAAAACAAAAAAAGAAAGTGGCGCTGCCCGGAATCGAACCGGGGCTGGCACGGCCACAACGTGACGTCATACCACTAGACCACAGCACCTGTTGTTATAATTGTTTCCATTATTAATGTTATACAGACATAAATTCTTGCATCCTTTTTTTGGTACCTCCTTCACCGGCCTTACAGCATCACAAGTTACAGTGTACTAATGTGATCTCTGAGCTCCAGAAGAAAGGCGTTGATAGATGTGAGGAAGAGAATCCTTGCATTCGTCACAGAGAACTATATGATATTTATGTGTAGCATAGTATTTGAAAATCATGATATGATAGTTCTATCGCTGGGTAGTAGATATTAAGACGTAGTAGTAGTATGTTAATCATAAGATAGTAGGATGCGATGCCTGATCTGATGTATTGTAATGATTACTTGGTGATCTCCTCTATACTCGGAATACCCGTCCTAAGAACCCTGTTTTGATAGTTTTGGATTAGCGAGACTCTGCGAATATGACCATAGGCTAGAGATTGAGAAGTACATGTAAATATTTATATACGTATAACCTTTCTCACGTCAATTCTATCCTACGTCTCCGAATCGTTCCAAGGCAGCACTATCCCCGCTGGTTGCTCACCACTCTTACCCCTCCCTCCTTGAAATCAGTGTTTCGATGTGTGTGCCCAAACACCCAGACTTTCACCCCCTCTGGTGTTTGTGATAGGATATCAGTCCCAAAGGCAACACTCCAAGGGTTCTGGGCGTGTTGCGGGCTCGAGGTCGTCTGAAGTAAAGAAGCGTAGTGTGTCACAACAAGAATAATTGCGATAGTCATTATAGTCTATTAAGCGCCCAATATCACCCGCAAGGATTAGATATTCTGCACAAACTGGGATTTCGTAAGATGGATACTGCCGGTTGATCTCAAGTGGAGATCAGAGAGGACTTGAAAGGACACAGAAGACTGATTTAAGAAAGACCATACTTTCTGGAGCATTTTGTCGCTTTAGGAATGCATTGAGGCGTCAGGTCTTGCTATCGAAAGAAAGGGAACGGAACATTTGGAGCTCACGAGAAGGGGGATGTCAGTAGTTACGGGGAGTTACGGGGCCCGTGTCTGCGGGTGCCTCCTTCAACCAAAGGCGTTCCCAAGCGCACTAACCCCTTTGGGCAGCTACATAGGGGTTCCATTACAGTACATTAACTACCAGACCGCTTAGATTATCTGGTTTAGGAAAGTAATACTAGAAAGGGAGTAGATATTCTTAGATCTAGTAACTAAGTTATAGATTACTATCTAGATCTATAATAGAGATTCCAGAGAAAAGACAGAGTCCTAATTTTTCTACTCTATATTAGGTAATGAATAGCTATCAGCTATCTAATTCTAGAAGTCACATTTGCTGTCACGCGCAGTAGTTAATCAGAGCTCAGAAGCTATCTTCTAAAGTAGCCAACCATCGTCTATCGCCCGTGATCAGGCCCTCCTAGAGTTGCAAACCAGCGCTTGACAAATTACTAAGGTAGTCAACTATTTAAGTTGATTGACTCCCATACAAGTTAGTACCCACCGCCTGGGAACCAGAGGTTATCCTTTCGCTTCCCCGGCCACGTAAGTCACCTGTCAGCCCTCGTTACATCCATGGTGACTCCGGGGTCATTCGATGCTCCAGTAGACAATCAGCGCATAAGGCTAGGTTAAGTCACGCACATCAAATGCGGTTGATCTCACAGAGAGATGGACTTACGCCCGTGAGATTCTGTTGCAGTGCTTAGTACACTACCTAGTCTGGGTAAAATGGCGCATCAAGCACACAACATCCCCTGGAGTCTGCTGGCCTCTAATCTTCACTGGAGCACCTTTTTGCATAAAGGCCATTTCGTCACAAATCTCCGCCCGCGTATGAAACCCAGTCAGGACAAAGAACTCACTTGCTTCACTCAAGCCTTTATCCAGAACATCGACGACCATTCACTATGCGAACGAAGGAACTATCCCGCCGAATTCGACCCACCTGCCTCTACAGAAGTCATTCTCGTTTCTGTCATTGTTCATCAAATCACCTCAACCGTGCGCCGATGGCGGAGTTATGGCTTCCGTGGGGAATACCCTAGTGGGGTATGTAAGGTGAATCAACACGAGCAAGATTGCCAGTGCAAGCCCCTGCCGGTCGAAGAGAGAACAGCATCTGCCTTCCTTCGACCCCCTGGCTCGAGGCAGTGTGACGCCTTCTTCCGCGCGAACCGGGAAGCGTCTTTCAACATCGAGGTCGTGAAAACTCTACTCTTGTACAGTGAAATGAACCCAATTCTACGCGTGTGTGCTCTTCCAGGGGTGCGGCTTAAGGGCTGGTGGCATGATGGGGAATGCCAATGTGCAGTGAGTCTGATAGCCCCAGAAAAAGAGCCTCAGGGTACTGACTAGAAGCGCAGAACCAGGTGCTCGGATGGGACCAAGTCTGCATCAAGGCCCTCCGAGCCGGTATCTGTTTGAACACGATTCGGTGCTTTCCTGCACTATGGAACAACGCTGCTGGAAGAACCAAGAAACAGGACTACCGCAATAGCAAGTTCTACCAGTTTACTTTGAGGACATGCACAGGCGCTGGAAATATCTCTGATGTGAGCACATACCCGCATCGTCAATTTTCGGAATCCGCGACGACCAATTTCAAGGCGCGTAGGTGAACCCCAAGTTCCGAAGTACACACTGGCTCCGTTGGGCCAACCAACCCTTGAAAACGGGGTGTTAACATCGTCAGGCGGACCATTACGGAACAGTGACGATTGACGAACTTCTGACCTTGGAGAGTGTAAGGCTAGAAGGTCAGCATCAGCCCGGTCAGTCGGACACCCTCCTTGTTCGGAACCTTTTGTATCGAAAAGGTTTGCCGGTGGAGCTGGTATTGGAGGTGATGGAAATAACCGGTTATGGGCCTCTGGGACGACTGAGTGAGCCAGAGGATCCAATTCACCCGTCAAATCGAGATGAATTGGCTCGCTATCTCACGTATTGTTGGCGTCTGCTGGTTCATTGCGATATGATGGCCAAGGCTCTGGGCATGAAACTGCCCTGGAAAGAGCTTCTAGGCAATTGTATTGTAGACCTTTGGGTGGATGAGGTCTATGGGAAGGGGGGGGGGGGGGGGTTCTATTGGGCGCGGCGAGATGTGAGCTATAACGGGTTGCCCAAGGTTTTCATCAAACCTGAATCCTCGGTGGAGATATGAAGATACCCTGTGAGGCTATCCGGATGAATACAATCCCCTGGATGTCGGCGATCCTACTCATTCCATTTAGCGATGGGTTTGACTTACAATGACTTGATAGTATGCGGGGCTAATTCTCGATTCGTAAAAGTTCAAAAATCATTCTATCTTTGAACTTGGATCACTCCAGCACGCATATCAGGGCACTTGGGAGAATCAGCTGTCGCAAGTCTGGGTTGTGTTGAGCTGATGTCCAATCCGCAAATACCAGCACAGATGCTTGCATCCTTGGGTGTTTTCACTGTAGTATTGGAGGCTGGGGGATTTAGAGCTCCATTTCGAGAATTTATGTTGTTCTATACTGTCCAAACAAGAGGGATGAACCCTTAAGATACTGCAGCTGAATCCACCACGCCTGATAGCTCAAGGATTCCTCTCATCCCGCATCGCCTGGTCGCGCCTAGACAAAAACAAACTGTGCGCCGTGTCCACCTCCACCACTTTAATCTTTGACCCATCCTCCTCCTTGACATGCTTCAGCATAATATTCCTGGTGGACCCGAGGCATTGAATGATCCGTGGGCGTGGTAAGGTAGGTCACCGGCAGTCGCCACCACGCGTCTCCGGTATTGGGGTTATGAGATGCACTCAGCGGACTGCGTAAAAGATGCGACAGGGCAGCTGTAACTTGACTCACATCACAATTCCCCAGAAAGAGCTGGATGGGATCCACCGGGAAGGTAGAGCCGTCCTCGTGGTTCTGAACAAACTGCGGCCAGAACCTCATTATCTGGGCCTCGGTAATCACGTCCCACATGGTACGGCCGAGCAGCTGGATGTAGGCACACAGGTACAGGAGGTAGATTTAGTCTCGTTTGTAGTATTTGTTACAAGCAGCAAGAGTCTTCCTCATATTACCAGTCCAGCAAACAGTTGGAAGTCTCTGGCTGAGGTCCAGCGACCAGTGATCTCTTAGAGGTCTCTGAGTAAGAATAAGAGGAGTGGATTCATGAGCAACGCTTGAGTGATTACCTCCCTGAGACAGGATAAGGGATAGCCCGATGGCTGCTGTGTAGAGTAAAGTTGTGAAAGAGTAGCCAAGTTATTACGTGGCCCGACGGCCTGACGATGCTCGATGGATAGCGGCTCGACATCCAGGCATCCACCAGCGATAGAGGAGCTGTGGTGCCTGAGTCTGGAAGTAATCGGTGAAAATGCAGGCGCTTGAGATTCACTACAGAAGGGAAGGTGCTACTGGTGAACCAACGCCGACGACCCCCACTGTCTGATGAACCCGAGCGACATTCACGGCCTCACGCTCTCCTGGCCCGTTTTAATCTACTATATCTCCTCCCAGATCATAGGGCCCTTCAGACTTACCTTCGCCAGAACATGTCATTATTCTTCATAGTTACTCCCTTCAAGCATAAAAGTCCAGGATCCGGGTGACAGACGCCGCGCAAATGAGGTGTATAGAGATGTTTTGCGTGACCTAAAGCCAGAGTAAAGGGATAACACGTAGTGACTCGACCTACTAGCGTCTCCACTGCAAGTAAGCAGCAACGACACAAGCTGTCAACACGCCGAGTGGCAGAAGAACATGTCCCTGGTAGTCGTGGTCGGGGAAAGACAATTCTGCATTGACCGCTTCATGAACATCGTATACAGCACCCTCAACGTCAAGCATATCCTGCTGCGCACTCGGATACTGGCCCGTCCAGCAACGATATATGACATCGCCATACTTTAAACCCCCGAAGACAAGAAAACACCCCACGCTCATATTTTTCCGCAATATTCTCCCAATCCTCATGATCATCCTCTTTATACGGCCGCTTCCCCACCATAATCTCGTACATAAGACAGCCCAGCGCAAACAGGTCTGTCTGGACTGACCGCGGTAAATTGGGTGATTTCCGGTACCGGTCTTCCTCGGTGATCAGCGGAGGCTTGTCGCTGCCAATTTCCGAACCCACAAAGTCGCACAGTTTGAGCGAGAGATCGTCTGCGACGAGAAAGTTGCGGGCGCTCATTTCGCCATGGATTACGGAGTGCTCGTGAATAAATGCCACTGCGCTGACGCTATTTCGAACCCAGCTTCCTCGAACTTGGTCGTTCAGTTGTGTTGGGTTTCTGCGGATATACTCGCGCAGGTTCCCGTGTTGCATGGGAGGCGGATGCCGGTCTCAGTAATTGGGAGGCAGTCAAGGATGTTATCGTGTTTTGGGAGGAGACCATAGATAAGCATCTCCCGGTTAATGCATGCTGCAAAGAATGCCTCTTCCTCTCTCATATGTGTGGCAGTTTCCCCATCGCATCTACTCAAATCATGCCGGAGGGGACTCATTGAGAACTTCTGTCTCCTTGGTCTCATCGCGGTAGATGTTACCTGAAGAGCCAAATGCAACTATAGGCCGTCGCGTACCAGGAGGATATTGGATGATTGGATGATTCATGATGACGGAGAGCAGAGAGCAGCTTGATTGATGACTGCCAGGGGTAGGGACTCCCTCCTCTTACAGCTGAAACGGAGAATTCGATATTATGCAGGGGCAAGAATTGTAAGGACACACAATAGTGTGAGGCTCTGAATGTGCTGCATCGAGTATTACTGAGGCGCATGTAGGGAAAATTCGCAAGGAAGTTGTACGATATCAGGGTCACGTGACCTCGGACCTATGCACACCTCGCGGGCAACCGAGTGTCCTCGGTAATAACAACACCAATAAGACACATATATCTGTCACAGAAGTGACTTGGGATATTGTATAGACGAAGGGATTATCGGACCGGAACAATCGTGGAGTCCGAGGCTATTCTTCCTTGCCCAAGAGATCTGAGGCTTTCGGTCCGGATGCCTGAGGCATAAGGCTACCGACATTTCGTGCTTAAGGATTTTTATGAGGACCGGTAATATCAGGTACCATCCCTATAAATATAATATAGTATTCAGTACTTGACATCGCAAATGAAGTTGGATATATTTGCAGTGGCAAGACTCTGGGTAAAGAGCAACCTTAAGTGGTGACATGATCTACCGTCCTATGATAGGGTGGAGGTTGGAAGCTAGCCAGACTTAGCTTTATTACATCCCTATCCCTTTGATGTTTTGCACCAATGTTCTTGAAGGGTATGCATATCAATGGGTTAGGACTCGAAAAGAGATTGTACCTGTAAGCATCCTTTGGATTGATTCCGGATTGATCTCCTGTCGCAAACGCTTCGTTCCGTCGGGGATGCCTTCCGATCGGCGTGTCTCAAGCGGCAGACAATCCCCTCCTGTCAGAAACTGGGAAAGCGTCACTGGAACATGACGCACTCATACGAACTTCCAGAAAAAGAGGTGGAGGGGGACGGGCCCGCAGAAAAGGTTCCAAGTTCAGGCTTCAGTTGAACTCACTGGGAATACTCGGGTTTGCACAGTTTGATTGATTGTGATAAGGGTTACATTAGGGTTACATTATAAGGTAGGGGTACATACTTTATGCCCGTTTGGGTTAGCCCGGCAGATGATTTAGCGTGCCACGCCCAGTAGACATGTGATCCGGGGGCGGGGCGGGTGCGGGGCCCGGTCGGGTCTCGTCACATCATGATTCCAGCTGACATGACCGGATTCCACTTTCCCGGGGTAAACGGCTTCGTCATTTGCGGTTATTCCAACCAAGCACCTCACTGCAGGTCGAAGGGTTGATCGAACGACACTCTCCTGTCCGTCTAGATGTAAGGCACGCTTAATCGGGGTAAAGAGGCTTGGATCACAGCAAGCTCGACACGCACATCTACAGTACACACACACAAACATTCCCACTAACCGGTCAACCTTCACCATGTCCACCAGGGAAAGAAAACCACACCACATCGAGGTTCTGGAGGATGGCAACCATCGCCATCTCATCGAATCTGAGAAGCCCGCGGGTCTCTTTGAGAAGCTGTGCAACACATTCACACATCACACCTCTCGACAAACTTCGAGCGACCCGGTGATCCAACGATCCGAGACTTTTGGGGGAGATGATGAGCCTGAACCATTCTCCCACCGGTATGGGAAATGCATCAAAATCCTGCACTACGGATCGTCGACCTTCGTGGGATTGTACGCGAAGAAATTCCCGAAATACTCGGGAAAAGAACAACTGTACGCCGTCAAAGTCCGCCACCGATCCCCGGGAAGATTTCTAGACGAATACCGTCGCGCAGCAATGGGGATCTCCTCGTTCGTCAAGCATCCCAACATCATCCGTACCATAGAACACTGCTACAATGACAAAGGGGATCTGCATTCGGTGATGGAGTACTGCGGCGGCGGCAGTCTGCAGACCCTCCTCCTGCGAACAGGAAAGCTCTCCGCCGTGGAAGCGGATTGCTTCTTCAAGCAGCTGCTGCGCGGGGTCTCGTGCCTCCATGACGCGGGAATCGTGCATAGACGATTGCGGGCGGAGAATGTGCTGCTCACTGTTCAGGGGGCGGTGAAGGTGGCGCATCTCGATAGCGCCGAGTGGTTGCCGAAGGACTTGCAACCGTTGCCAAAAGCACAATCCCCGCTGGAGCAGATTCCCTACACCGCGCCGGAGGTGCTGCAGGGTCGCGAGCATGACCCCCGGGCCAGCGATGTTTGGGCTGTGGGGATGATGTATGCGTTAATGCGGTTGGGTATGCTTCTGTGGAAGGTTGCTGGCAACGAGGATCGGAATTTCCAGTGGTACTTGCGGACCCGGGAGGACGTGGAAGGGTTTCCTACTATCGAGGAATTGGGCAGTGTAAGTTTCCGGATCCGACTTGAGAAAGGGAGGGTTACTTTGCTAAAAGAGTGCCAGGAACACTGCTGCAATGTCATCTACGCCATGCTCGATCCAAAGCCTGAACGCCGGATCACAGCATACGAGGCTCTTCATTCGGAATGGATTCATGAGATTGTAGTCTGCGCTGCGGGGGAGGCGGGAGAGTAGATGTATGATCATAACAATTTATTCTCTACAGCTTTAAAAATCTTTGGATGTGAAGACATAGTTCGTACTTCCTTGGCCACTGTCATGTCTGTGTTGGTTGGATATTCAGACAAATATGGAAGCTCGTAGGGTTAACCCGCTTAATTTATTCCTGTTGTAGAACTTTTGAAACGAACCTCTACATCATAAATCAGGATCATTCTTTAATATTTCCAGATTTTAGAATATAATTCAATTTCATATTAAAAGTATGCTTGTGTCATGGTACAGGCCCACAGCCCTTAGTTCTACCCACTTAACCCTGTTGACCTTACTGCCCCTGTTGACCGCTGTGTATGCAACCCAGAACCTGCTTAAGTTCTTTCTGACTTTTGATCCTGTTCGTAGCTCATCGAGCTATGTCATGTCTGTAACTGTAGATAGCTTGACCCAGTAGCTAGAGGCAGAATCCAGAGAGATTTGCTATTAAGGGATCTTTCAGTCAGAACTGCAAGTCCTACTACCCCTTGCCGGCCTGCGCCTTGACAGCTTGTCATTATTACTTAGATGTTTATCTGGAACAGCTAAATTTATGACTATAGTAATATCAAACCAGACCACTTGAAGGGTTAATAATCCTGAAGAGGATTGATCTCTTTTTATAGACATAGCACAATGAAACAGCTTGTTTAGCACACTAAGGGTGTGTCCAACAATGTTAATGTTGAATGCTGACCAAATCAGCATCTGCGGTGACTTCAGTGATGTGATTTTAAGGTCGCTTTTCTTTCAATGGAATTGCTCCAATAAGATAGTCTGTGAAGCGAAGGTTACCAGGGTGTTCACGCCATTTGTCAAATCTGCCGCAGGGGGTTCGGCTACTAGAGACCCAGTAATTGATACCCTGGCACCACGGAAGGTCACTGCACGATTTCACGCACTCATCAAAAGAGAGGGCTACTGAGTCTCTGAATGCGTTTAGTGCAGCGGCGACACCCTGATTGCAGTACTGCTTGTAGGTGACTCCGCCTACCGTAATTTCTTCATGATGAACCTCCGGGCATCTCTTCCATTCTTTCCAGTGACTAGGACGCTTGCTGTTATCCTCCAATAGCAATATTGTTTCGTAAAATTGAACAGTTCCATTTAGACGCTTGTTGTCTTCATCCAGTGTCTTCTTCTCTCTCTGCAGCTTGTCGATAGTTTGTCCGCGTTTTGTGTTGTCCCCGTCTAATTGATCTCTTTCTTCCTGGGTTCGGCGGAGTGTTGTATTGCAGATTTGGTTCTCCCGTTCGAATGTATCTCTGGCCTTCTGGATCGGTTCCATTTGCTTTGTGCACGTGTCGGTTCCGTTGGTGATAGCCTCATTAATCCATGTCTGACAGGCGCTCGCCGGAGGAACACTTTGTATATTCTCTCGGATAGCAATATATCCAGTACCATATTGCGGGCTGGTCTGAATTTTCAACTTGTGGCTGTCCATCTTATCAGACAGCTGACTGAGATGACATCGGTTACGGTCACTTTGCCATGTGCTGGCTGCACATGTATCGTCAATGGAGCAAAGCTGAGCACAGGCTCGTGCGCTTGAAGCTTCCAGAGTTGAATCTGTGGGGCTAAACCAGGAACCACAGTAATAGTCAAACTGAACTCCATTCACTTCGGCATGTCCGCTGGTTTGATCTGAACAACAGTTGTTATAGTTTGTACTGCCCAGACCACTAGCAGAAGAAAAACAGTCCAGATTTGCAGTAGAATATTCTACCAGTGCGAGGCAAAGTAGAAGAGAGAGGAGATTTGCTAAAGTCATGATAACACCCTTTTCAAGAGATTCAGTAGTAAATATGCATGTAAGAAGGAAAGAGACTGAGGTACTTGGAGAAGACAGCTCAAGACTGGAATATATATAACAATTCTATTTCTAGAATTGCTCTCAAAAGTCTATGATGTATTTGACGATGTATTTTCTGATAATATAAAGAACCTTCTAATCATTGACATGTAGACTTGGGTCCCAAGGCCATGTACGTATCATAGATATGCAGCAGATGGTATGGTTATATATGTCATACGTATTTGACTTTTGTATACGAAAATAAGTAGCACTGTCCTCAGTCTATTATTTGACCCAGTCAAGTAGTTCAATAGAACTATAGCTGCCTACTAAGCACTATAACTGTGGTTTGAATCTGATGTTACATCAGCTGAATGATATAATGGCGGCATCTGGGAGGCAAAGGTAATTTTGTTAGGAGGGTTGTTCTAGATTACCGGCTTTCCCAGAACACAATGCAACGTTGCATTCAGATTATGCTTGTCATCATTACCACGACATAGAGTGCATAAACGTTAATCATTCACTACAATCGAATCTCTTACCTGTCAACTTATTTAAAGCTACAAATATCAGGCTAATGCTCCGTACTACCTAGGACAACTTTGAAGTTAGCTCAGTCTCTGGATGAATAACTTCGACTGTCCTAATCATTCTATCGTACAGTATCTTGATTCCTCTCGAAATTCTGCTTAGACCCCTCTTTAATTTGTTTGGCTAGTTTCTGGTTCATGTATCCCTCACTTATTGCCCTCTTAGGGCTTTCGGGAACCAGTGTCTTGGTTCATGCAACCGGCGGACAGTTGCCTATGGCTCTGGTTCTCGATAGTGAAACGAAACAATACAGCTTGACGGACTACAATTTTAATACTGAGGATTCCTTCGATACTATTCGATGCTGTGAATTGGGAACCAAGTACAAAGCTGGCAGATGCATCCCTGATACCAATCATTGCACAGCCTGTGAGGAAGGATATCGTCCGGTCAATGGCGACTGCATCCCCAACGACGATGATGACGGAGGAAGTGGCTGCCCGCCTGGTACTAAGCCTGGTCCGAATGGAGGTTGTATTCCCAAGGACAGTGATGATGGAAGTGGCTGCCCACCTGGTACCAAGCCTGGCCCCAACGGAGGTTGCATCCCCAAGGACGACAATAGCAGCGGAAGTGGCTGCCCGCCTGGCACCAAGC